>NW_026555027.1:0-15000 GCF_021234165.1 Pteronotus mesoamericanus | reverse complement strand
AAATTAAAATTAAAATTAAAATTAAAATTAAAATTAAAATTAAAATTAAAATTAAAATTAAAATTAAAATTAAAATTAAAATTAAAATTAAAATTAAAATTAAAATTAAAATTAAAATTAAAATTAAAATTAAAATTAAAATTAAATTAAAATTAAAATTAAAATTAAAATTAAAATTAAAATTAAAATTAAAATTAAAAAATTAAAATTAAAATTAAAATTAAAATTAAAATTAAAATTAAAATTAAAATTAAAAAATTAAAATTAAAATTAAAATTAAAATTAAAATTAAAATTAAAATTAAAATTAAAATTAAAATTAAAATTAAAATTAAAATTAAAATTAAAATTAAAAAATTAAAATTAAAATTAAAATTAAAATTAAAATTAAAATTAAAATTAAAATTAAAATTAAAATTAAAATTAAAATTAAAATTAAAATTAAAATTAAAATTAAAAATTAAAATTAAAATTAAAATTAAAATTAAAATTAAAATTAAAATTAAAATTAAAATTAAAATTAAAATTAAAATTAAAATTAAAATTAAAATTAAAATTAAAATTAAAATTAAAATTAAAATTAAAATTAAAATTAAAATTAAAATTAAAATTAAAATTAAAATTAAAATTAAAATTAAAATTAAAATTAAAATTAAAATTAAAATTAAAATTAAAATTAAAATTAAAATTAAAATTAAAATTAAAATTAAAATTAAAATTAAAATTAAAATTAAAATTAAAATTAAAATTAAAATTAAAATTAAAATTAAAATTAAAATTAAAATTAAAATTAAAATTAAAATTAAAATTAAAATTAAAATTAAAATTAAAATTAAAATTAAAATTAAAATTAAAATTAAAATTAAAATTAAAATTAAAATTAAAATTAAAATTAAAATTAAAATTAAAATTAAAATTAAAATTAAAATTAAAATTAAAATTAAAATTAAAATTAAAATTAAAATTAAAATTAAAATTAAAATTAAAATTAAAATTAAAATTAAAATTAAAATTAAAATTAAAATTAAAATTAAAATTAAAATTAAAATTAAAATTAAAATTAAAATTAAAATTAAAATTAAAATTAAAATTAAAATTAAAATTAAAATTAAAATTAAAATTAAAATTAAAATTAAAATTAAAATTAAAATTAAAATTAAAATTAAAATTAAAATTAAAATTAAAATTAAAATTAAAATTAAAATTAAAATTAAAATTAAAATTAAAATTAAAATTAAAATTAAAATTAAAATTAAAATTAAAATTAAAATTAAAATTAAAATTAAAATTAAAATTAAAATTAAAATTAAAATTAAAATTAAAATTAAAATTAAAATTAAAATTAAAATTAAAATTAAAATTAAAATTAAAATTAAAATTAAAATTAAAATTAAAATTAAAATTAAAATTAAAATTAAAAAATTAAAATTAAAATTAAATTAAAATTAAAATTAAAATTAAAATTAAAATTAAAATTAAAATTAAAATTAAAATTAAAATTAAAATTAAAATTAAAATTAAAATTAAAATTAAAATTAAAATTAAAATTAAAATTAAAATTAAAATTAAAATTAAAATTAAAATTAAAATTAAAATTAAAATTAAAATTAAAATTAAAATTAAAATTAAAATTAAAATTAAAATTAAAATTAAAATTAAAATTAAAATTAAAATTAAAATTAAAATTAAAATTAAAATTAAAATTAAAATTAAAATTAAAATTAAAATTAAAATTAAAATTAAAATTAAAATTAAAATTAAAATTAAAATTAAAATTAAAATTAAAATTAAAATTAAAATTAAAATTAAAATTAAAATTAAAATTAAAATTAAAATTAAAATTAAAATTAAAATTAAAATTAAAATTAAAATTAAAATTAAAATTAAAATTAAAATTAAAATTAAAAAATTAAAATTAAAATTAAAATTAAAATTAAAATTAAAATTAAAATTAAAATTAAAATTAAAATTAAAATTAAAATTAAAATTAAAATTAAAATTAAAATTAAAATTAAAATTAAAATTAAAATTAAAATTAAAATTAAAATTAAAATTAAAATTAAAATTAAAATTAAAATTAAAATTAAAATTAAAATTAAAATTAAAATTAAAATTAAAATTAAAATTAAAATTAAAATTAAAATTAAAATTAAAATTAAAATTAAAATTAAAATTAAAATTAAAATTAAAATTAAAATTAAAATTAAAATTAAAATTAAAATTAAAATTAAAATTAAAATTAAAATTAAAATTAAAATTAAAAAATTAAAATTAAAATTAAAATTAAAATTAAAATTAAAATTAAAATTAAAATTAAAATTAAAATTAAAATTAAAATTAAAATTAAAATTAAAATTAAAATTAAAATTAAAATTAAAATTAAAATTAAAATTAAAATTAAAATTAAAATTAAAATTAAAATTAAAATTAAAATTAAAATTAAAATTAAAATTAAAATTAAAATTAAAATTAAAATTAAAATTAAAATTAAAATTAAAATTAAAATTAAAATTAAAATTAAAATTAAAATTAAAATTAAAATTAAAATTAAAATTAAAATTAAAATTAAAATTAAAATTAAAATTAAAATTAAAATTAAAATTAAAATTAAAATTAAAATTAAAATTAAAATTAAAATTAAAATTAAAATTAAAATTAAAATTAAATTAAAATTAAAATTAAAATTAAAATTAAAATTAAAATTAAAATTAAAAAAATTAAAATTAAAATTAAAATTAAAATTAAAATTAAAATTAAAATTAAAATTAAAATTAAAATTAAAATTAAAATTAAAATTAAAATTAAAATTAAAATTAAAATTAAAATTAAAATTAAAATTAAAATTAAAATTAAAATTAAAATTAAAATTAAAATTAAAATTAAAATTAAAATTAAAATTAAAATTAAAATTAAAATTAAAATTAAAATTAAAATTAAAATTAAAATTAAAATTAAAATTAAAATTAAAATTAAAATTAAAATTAAAATTAAAATTAAAATTAAAATTAAAATTAAAATTAAAATTAAAATTAAAATTAAAATTAAAATTAAAATTAAAATTAAAATTAAAATTAAAATTAAAATTAAAATTAAAATTAAAATTAAAAAATTAAAATTAAAATTAAAATTAAAATTAAAATTAAAATTAAAATTAAAATTAAAATTAAAATTAAAATTAAAATTAAAATTAAAATTAAAATTAAAATTAAAATTAAAATTAAAATTAAAATTAAAATTAAAATTAAAATTAAAATTAAAATTAAAATTAAAATTAAAATTAAAATTAAAATTAAAATTAAAATTAAAATTAAAATTAAAATTAAAATTAAAATTAAAATTAAAATTAAAATTAAAATTAAAATTAAAATTAAAATTAAAATTAAAATTAAAATTAAAATTAAAATTAAAATTAAAATTAAAAAAATTAAAATTAAAATTAAAATTAAAATTAAAATTAAAATTAAAATTAAAATTAAAATTAAAATTAAAATTAAAATTAAAATTAAAAAAATTAAAATTAAAATTAAAATTAAAATTAAAATTAAAATTAAAATTAAAATTAAAATTAAAATTAAAATTAAAATTAAAATTAAAATTAAAATTAAAATTAAAATTAAAATTAAAATTAAAATTAAAATTAAAAAATTAAAATTAAAATTAAAATTAAAATTAAAATTAAAATTAAAATTAAAATTAAAATTAAAATTAAAATTAAAATTAAAATTAAAATTAAAATTAAAATTAAAATTAAAATTAAAATTAAAATTAAAATTAAAATTAAAATTAAAATTAAAATTAAAATTAAAATTAAAATTAAAATTAAAATTAAAATTAAAATTAAAATTAAAATTAAAATTAAAATTAAAATTAAAATTAAAATTAAAATTAAAATTAAAATTAAAATTAAAATTAAAATTAAAATTAAAATTAAAATTAAAATTAAAATTAAAATTAAAATTAAAATTAAAATTAAAATTAAAATTAAAATTAAAATTAAAATTAAAATTAAAATTAAAATTAAAATTAAAATTAAAATTAAAATTAAAATTAAAATTAAAATTAAAATTAAAATTAAAATTAAAATTAAAATTAAAATTAAAATTAAAATTAAAATTAAAATTAAAATTAAAATTAAAATTAAAATTAAAATTAAAATTAAAATTAAAATTAAAATTAAAATTAAAATTAAAATTAAAATTAAAATTAAAATTAAAATTAAAATTAAAATTAAAATTAAAATTAAAATTAAAATTAAAATTAAAATTAAAATTAAAATTAAAATTAAAATTAAAATTAAAATTAAAATTAAAATTAAAATTAAAATTAAAAAATTAAAATTAAAATTAAAATTAAAATTAAAATTAAAATTAAAATTAAAATTAAAATTAAAATTAAAATTAAAATTAAAATTAAAATTAAAATTAAAATTAAAATTAAAATTAAAAAATTAAAATTAAAATTAAAATTAAAATTAAAATTAAAATTAAAATTAAAATTAAAATTAAAATTAAAATTAAAATTAAAATTAAAATTAAAATTAAAATTAAAATTAAAATTAAAATTAAAATTAAAATTAAAATTAAAATTAAAATTAAAATTAAAATTAAAATTAAAATTAAAATTAAAATTAAAAAATTAAAATTAAAATTAAAATTAAAATTAAAATTAAAATTAAAATTAAAATTAAAATTAAAATTAAAATTAAAATTAAAATTAAAATTAAAATTAAAATTAAAATTAAAATTAAAATTAAAATTAAAATTAAAATTAAAATTAAAATTAAAATTAAAATTAAAATTAAAATTAAAATTAAAATTAAAATTAAAATTAAAATTAAAATTAAAATTAAAATTAAAATTAAAATTAAAATTAAAATTAAAATTAAAATTAAAATTAAAATTAAAATTAAAATTAAAATTAAAATTAAAATTAAAATTAAAATTAAAATTAAAATTAAAATTAAAATTAAAATTAAAATTAAAATTAAAATTAAAATTAAAATTAAAATTAAAATTAAAATTAAAATTAAAATTAAAATTAAAATTAAAATTAAAATTAAAATTAAAATTAAAATTAAAATTAAAATTAAAATTAAAATTAAAATTAAAATTAAAATTAAAATTAAAATTAAAATTAAAATTAAAATTAAAATTAAAATTAAAATTAAAATTAAAATTAAAATTAAAATTAAAATTAAAATTAAAATTAAAATTAAAATTAAAATTAAAATTAAAATTAAAATTAAAATTAAAATTAAAATTAAAATTAAAATTAAAATTAAAATTAAAATTAAAATTAAAATTAAAATTAAAATTAAAATTAAAATTAAAATTAAAATTAAAATTAAAATTAAAATTAAAATTAAAATTAAAATTAAAATTAAAATTAAAATTAAAATTAAAATTAAAATTAAAATTAAAATTAAAATTAAAATTAAAATTAAAATTAAAATTAAAATTAAAATTAAAATTAAAATTAAAATTAAAATTAAAATTAAAATTAAAATTAAAATTAAAATTAAAATTAAAATTAAAATTAAAATTAAAATTAAAATTAAAATTAAAATTAAAATTAAAATTAAAAAAATTAAAATTAAAATTAAAATTAAAATTAAAATTAAAATTAAAATTAAAATTAAAATTAAAATTAAAATTAAAATTAAAATTAAAATTAAAATTAAAATTAAAATTAAAATTAAAATTAAAATTAAAATTAAAATTAAAATTAAAATTAAAATTAAAATTAAAATTAAAATTAAAAAATTAAAATTAAAATTAAAATTAAAATTAAAATTAAAATTAAAATTAAAATTAAAATTAAAATTAAAATTAAAATTAAAATTAAAATTAAAATTAAAATTAAAATTAAAATTAAAATTAAAATTAAAATTAAAATTAAAATTAAAATTAAAATTAAAATTAAAATTAAAATTAAAATTAAAATTAAAATTAAAATTAAAATTAAAATTAAAATTAAAATTAAAATTAAAATTAAAATTAAAATTAAAATTAAAATTAAAATTAAAATTAAAATTAAAATTAAAAAATTAAAATTAAAATTAAAATTAAAATTAAAATTAAAATTAAAATTAAAATTAAAATTAAAATTAAAATTAAAATTAAAATTAAAATTAAAATTAAAATTAAAATTAAAATTAAAATTAAAATTAAAATTAAAATTAAAATTAAAATTAAAATTAAAATTAAAATTAAAATTAAAATTAAAATTAAAATTAAAATTAAAATTAAAATTAAAATTAAAATTAAAATTAAAATTAAAATTAAAATTAAAATTAAAATTAAAATTAAAATTAAAATTAAAATTAAAATTAAAATTAAAATTAAAATTAAAATTAAAATTAAAATTAAAATTAAAATTAAAATTAAAATTAAAATTAAAATTAAAATTAAAATTAAAATTAAAATTAAAATTAAAATTAAAATTAAAATTAAAATTAAAATTAAAATTAAAATTAAAATTAAAATTAAAATTAAAATTAAAATTAAAATTAAAATTAAAATTAAAATTAAAATTAAAATTAAAATTAAAATTAAAATTAAAATTAAAATTAAAATTAAAATTAAAATTAAAATTAAAATTAAAATTAAAATTAAAATTAAAATTAAAATTAAAATTAAAATTAAAATTAAAATTAAAATTAAAATTAAAATTAAAATTAAAATTAAAATTAAAATTAAAATTAAAATTAAAATTAAAATTAAAATTAAAATTAAAATTAAAATTAAAATTAAAATTAAAATTAAAATTAAAATTAAAATTAAAATTAAAATTAAAATTAAAATTAAAATTAAAATTAAAATTAAAATTAAAATTAAAATTAAAATTAAAATTAAAATTAAAATTAAAATTAAAAAATTAAAATTAAAATTAAAATTAAAATTAAAATTAAAATTAAAATTAAAATTAAAATTAAAATTAAAATTAAAATTAAAATTAAAATTAAAATTAAAATTAAAATTAAAATTAAAATTAAAATTAAAATTAAAATTAAAATTAAAATTAAAATTAAAATTAAAATTAAAAAATTAAAATTAAAATTAAAATTAAAATTAAAATTAAAATTAAAATTAAAATTAAAATTAAAATTAAAATTAAAATTAAAATTAAAATTAAAATTAAAATTAAAATTAAAATTAAAATTAAAATTAAAATTAAAATTAAAATTAAAATTAAAATTAAAATTAAAATTAAAATTAAAATTAAAATTAAAATTAAAATTAAAATTAAAATTAAAATTAAAATTAAAATTAAAATTAAAATTAAAATTAAAAAATTAAAATTAAAATTAAAATTAAAATTAAAATTAAAATTAAAATTAAAATTAAAATTAAAATTAAAATTAAAATTAAAATTAAAATTAAAATTAAAATTAAAATTAAAATTAAAATTAAAATTAAAATTAAAATTAAAATTAAAATTAAAATTAAAATTAAAATTAAAATTAAAATTAAAATTAAAATTAAAATTAAAATTAAAATTAAAATTAAAATTAAAATTAAAATTAAAATTAAAATTAAAATTAAAATTAAAATTAAAATTAAAATTAAAATTAAAATTAAAATTAAAATTAAAATTAAAATTAAAATTAAAATTAAAATTAAAATTAAAATTAAAATTAAAATTAAAATTAAAATTAAAATTAAAATTAAAATTAAAATTAAAATTAAAATTAAAATTAAAATTAAAATTAAAATTAAAATTAAAATTAAAATTAAAATTAAAATTAAAATTAAAATTAAAATTAAAATTAAAATTAAAATTAAAATTAAAATTAAAATTAAAATTAAAATTAAAATTAAAATTAAAATTAAAATTAAAATTAAAATTAAAATTAAAATTAAAATTAAAATTAAAATTAAAATTAAAATTAAAATTAAAATTAAAATTAAAATTAAAATTAAAATTAAAATTAAAATTAAAATTAAAATTAAAATTAAAATTAAAATTAAAATTAAAATTAAAATTAAAATTAAAATTAAAATTAAAATTAAAATTAAAATTAAAATTAAAATTAAAATTAAAATTAAAATTAAAATTAAAATTAAAATTAAAATTAAAATTAAAATTAAAATTAAAATTAAAATTAAAATTAAAATTAAAATTAAAATTAAAATTAAAATTAAAATTAAAATTAAAATTAAAATTAAAATTAAAATTAAAATTAAAATTAAAATTAAAATTAAAATTAAAATTAAAATTAAAATTAAAATTAAAATTAAAATTAAAATTAAAATTAAAATTAAAATTAAAATTAAAATTAAAATTAAAATTAAAATTAAAATTAAAATTAAAATTAAAATTAAAATTAAAATTAAAATTAAAATTAAAATTAAAATTAAAATTAAAATTAAAATTAAAATTAAAATTAAAATTAAAATTAAAATTAAAATTAAAATTAAAATTAAAATTAAAATTAAAATTAAAATTAAAATTAAAATTAAAATTAAAATTAAAATTAAAATTAAAATTAAAATTAAAATTAAAATTAAAATTAAAATTAAAATTAAAATTAAAATTAAAATTAAAATTAAAATTAAAATTAAAATTAAAATTAAAATTAAAATTAAAAAATTAAAATTAAAATTAAAATTAAAATTAAAATTAAAATTAAAATTAAAATTAAAATTAAAATTAAAATTAAAATTAAAATTAAAATTAAAATTAAAATTAAAATTAAAATTAAAATTAAAATTAAAATTAAAATTAAAATTAAAATTAAAATTAAAATTAAAATTAAAATTAAAATTAAAATTAAAATTAAAATTAAAATTAAAATTAAAATTAAAATTAAAATTAAAATTAAAATTAAAATTAAAATTAAAATTAAAATTAAAATTAAAATTAAAATTAAAATTAAAATTAAAATTAAAATTAAAATTAAAATTAAAATTAAAATTAAAATTAAAATTAAAATTAAAATTAAAATTAAAATTAAAATTAAAATTAAAATTAAAATTAAAATTAAAATTAAAATTAAAATTAAAATTAAAATTAAAATTAAAATTAAAATTAAAATTAAAATTAAAATTAAAATTAAAATTAAAATTAAAATTAAAATTAAAATTAAAATTAAAATTAAAATTAAAATTAAAATTAAAATTAAAATTAAAATTAAAATTAAAATTAAAATTAAAATTAAAATTAAAATTAAAATTAAAATTAAAAAATTAAAATTAAAATTAAAATTAAAATTAAAATTAAAATTAAAATTAAAATTAAAATTAAAATTAAAATTAAAATTAAAATTAAAATTAAAATTAAAATTAAAATTAAAATTAAAATTAAAATTAAAATTAAAATTAAAATTAAAATTAAAATTAAAATTAAAATTAAAATTAAAATTAAAATTAAAATTAAAATTAAAATTAAAATTAAAATTAAAATTAAAATTAAAATTAAAATTAAAATTAAAATTAAAATTAAAATTAAAATTAAAATTAAAATTAAAATTAAAATTAAAATTAAAATTAAAATTAAAATTAAAATTAAAATTAAAATTAAAATTAAAATTAAAATTAAAATTAAAATTAAAATTAAAATTAAAATTAAAATTAAAATTAAAATTAAAATTAAAATTAAAATTAAAATTAAAATTAAAATTAAAATTAAAATTAAAATTAAAATTAAAATTAAAATTAAAATTAAAATTAAAATTAAAATTAAAATTAAAATTAAAATTAAAATTAAAATTAAAATTAAAATTAAAATTAAAATTAAAATTAAAATTAAAATTAAAATTAAAATTAAAATTAAAATTAAAATTAAAATTAAAATTAAAATTAAAATTAAAATTAAAATTAAAATTAAAATTAAAATTAAAATTAAAATTAAAATTAAAATTAAAATTAAAATTAAAATTAAAATTAAAATTAAAATTAAAATTAAAATTAAAATTAAAATTAAAATTAAAATTAAAATTAAAATTAAAATTAAAATTAAAATTAAAATTAAAATTAAAATTAAAATTAAAATTAAAATTAAAATTAAAATTAAAATTAAAATTAAAAAATTAAAATTAAAATTAAAATTAAAATTAAAATTAAAATTAAAATTAAAATTAAAATTAAAATTAAAATTAAAATTAAAATTAAAATTAAAATTAAAATTAAAATTAAAATTAAAATTAAAATTAAAATTAAAATTAAAATTAAAATTAAAATTAAAATTAAAATTAAAATTAAAATTAAAATTAAAATTAAAATTAAAATTAAAATTAAAATTAAAATTAAAATTAAAATTAAAATTAAAATTAAAATTAAAATTAAAATTAAAATTAAAATTAAAATTAAAATTAAAATTAAAATTAAAATTAAAATTAAAATTAAAATTAAAATTAAAATTAAAATTAAAATTAAAATTAAAATTAAAATTAAAATTAAAATTAAAATTAAAATTAAAATTAAAATTAAAATTAAAATTAAAATTAAATTAAAATTAAAATTAAAATTAAAATTAAAATTAAAATTAAAATTAAAATTAAAATTAAAATTAAAATTAAAATTAAAATTAAAATTAAAATTAAAATTAAAATTAAAATTAAAATTAAAATTAAAATTAAATTAAAATTTAATTAATTAATTAAAATTAAAATTAAAATTAAAATTAAATTAAAATTAAAATTAAAATTAAAATAAATTAAAATTAAAATAAAATAAAAAAATAAAATTAAATTATTATTAAAATTAAAATTAAAATTAAGAAATTAAAATTAAAATTAAAATTAAAATTAAAAATTAAAATTAAAGAAATTAAGAATTAAAATAAAAAAAATAAAATTAAAATTAAAATTAAAATTAAAAGAATTAAAATAAAAAAAAATAAATTAAATTAATTAAAATTAAAATTATTAAATAAAATTAAAATTAAAATTAAAATTAAATTAAAATTAAAATTAAAATTAAAATTAAAATTAAATTAAAATTAAAATTATTATAAAAAATTATTAAATTTAAAATTAAAATTAAAATTAAAAGATTAAAAAAATTAAAATTAAAATTAAAATTAAAATAAAATAAAATAAAATTAAAATTAAATTTTAGAAAATTAAAATAAAATAAAAATAAATTAAAAAATTAAAATTAAAATTAAAATAAAATTAAAAAAAAATTAAATAAACGTTAAATTAAAATTAAAAAAAATTAAAATTAAAATTAAAAGATTAAAATTAAAATTAAAATTAAAATTAAAATTAAAATTAAAATTAAAATAAAAATAAAATAAAATTATTAAATTAAAATTAAGAAAATTAAAAAATTAAAATTAAAATTAAAATAAATAAAAAAAATTAAAATTAAAATTAAAATTAAAAGAATTAAAAATTAAAATTAAAATTAATTAAATTAAATTAAATTAAAATTAAAATTAAAATTAAATTAAAATTAAAATTAAAAAATTAAAATTAAAAATTAAAAATTAAAATTAAAATTAATTAATAATAATTAAAATTAAAATTAAAATTAAAATTAAAATTAAAATTAAGAATTAAATTAAGAAAATTAAAATTAAGAAAATTAAAATTAAAATTAAAATTAAAATTAAAATTAAAATAAAATTAAAAGAATTAAAATTATTAAAATTAAAATTAAAAAATTAAAATTAAAATTAAAAATTAAAAAATTAAAATTAAAATAAAATTAAAATTAAAATTAAGAATTAAAAAATTAAAAATTAAAATTAAAATTAAAAAATTAAAATTAAAAATTAAAATTAAAATTAAAGATTAAAAATTAAATTAAGAATTAAAATTAAGAATTAAAATTAAGAAATTAATTAAAATTAAAATTGAAAATTAAAAAAAATTAAATTAAAATTAAAATTAAAATTAAAAAATTAAAATTAAAATTAAAATTAAAATTAAAATTAAAATAAAAAAAATAAATTAAAATTAAGAAATTAATTAAAATTAAAATTAAAATTAAAATTAAAATAAAAAAAAATAAAAATTAAATTAAAATTAAATTAAAATTAAAATTAAAATTAAAATTAAAATTAATAAAAAATTAAATTAAAATTAAAATTAAAATTAAAATTAAAATTAAAATTAAAAATTAAAATTAAATTAAATAAATTAATTTTAAAATTAAGAATTAATAAAATTAAAATAAAAAAATTAAAATTAAATAAAATTAATTAAAATTAAAATTAAAATTAAAATTAAAATTAAAATTAAAAAATTAAAATTAAAATTAAAATTAAAATTAAATTAAAATTAAAATTAAAATTAAAATTAAAAAATTAAAATTAAAATTAAAATAATTAAAATTAAAATTAAAATTAAAAAAAATATTAAAATTAAAATTAAAAATTAATTAAAATTAAAATTAAAATTAAGAATTAAGAATTAAAATTAAAATTAAAATTAAAATTAAAATTAAAATTAAAATTAAAATAAAATAAATTAAAATTAAAATTAAAATTAAAATTAAAATTAAAATTAAAATTAAAAGAATTAAAATTAAAATTAGAATTAAAATTAAAATTAAAATAAAATAAATTAAAATTAAAATTAAAATTAAAAATTAAATTAAGAATTAAAAAATTAAAATTAAAATTAAAATTAAAATTAAAATTAAAATAAAATAAAATAATTAAGAATTAAATTAAATTAAAATTAAATAAAATTAAAATAAAAATTAAAATTAAAAATTAAAATTAAAATAAAATAATTAAAATTAAAATTAAAATTAAAATTAAAATTAAAATTAAAATTAAAATTAAAATTAAAATTAAAATTAAAATTAAAATTAAAATTAAAGAATTAAAATTAAAATTAAAATTAAAATTAAAATTAAATTAAGAATTAAAATTAAAATTAAATTAAAATTAAAATTAAAAATTAAAAATTAAAATTAAAATTAAAATTAAAATTAAAATTAAAATTAAAATTAAAATTTTAAATTAATATTGAAATTAAAAATTAAAATTAAAATTAAAATTAAAATTAAAAATTAAAATTAAAAATTAAATTAAGAAGAATTAA
The DNA here is from genome assembly GCF_021234165.1 of Pteronotus mesoamericanus. Classification (NCBI taxonomy): domain Eukaryota; kingdom Metazoa; phylum Chordata; class Mammalia; order Chiroptera; family Mormoopidae; genus Pteronotus; species Pteronotus mesoamericanus. The sequence continues at coordinate 2,001 of NW_026555027.1, read as the reverse complement.
TTAAAAAAATTAAAATTAAAATTAAAAATTAAAATTAAAATTAAAAAATTAAAAAATTAAAAAATTAAAATTAAAATTACAAAAGAAAATTAAAATTAAAAATTAAAATTAAAATTAAAATTAAAATTAAAATTAAAATTAAAATTAAAATTAAAATTAAAATTAAAAATTAAAGTAAAAATTAAAATTAAAATTAAAATTAAAATAAATTAAAATTAAAATTAAAATTAAAAAAATTAAAATTAAAATTAAAATAAATTAAGAATTAAATTAAGAAGAATTAAAAATTAAAATAAATTAAAATTAAAATTAAAATTAAAATTAAAATTAAAATTAAAGAATTAAAATTAAAATTAAATAAAATTAAAATTAAAAAATTAAAATTAAAATTAAAATTAAAATTAAAATTAAAATTAAAATTAAAATTAAAATAATATTTAAAATTAAAATTAAAATTAAAATTAAAATTATAAAATTAAAATTAAATTAAAAAATTAAAAAATTAAAATTAAAATTAAAATTAAAATTAAAATTAAAATTAAAATTAAAATTAAAATTAAAATTAAAATTAAAATTAAAATTAAAATAAAATAAATTAAAATTAGAATTAAAATTAAAATTAAAATTAAAAATTAAATTAAAAATTAAAATTAAAATTAAAATAAAAAATAAAATTAATTAAAATTAAAATTAAAATTAAAATTAAAATTAAAATTAAAATTAAAATTAAAATTAAAAAATTATAAATTAAAATTAAAAATTAAAATTAAAATTAAAGAATTAAAATTAAAATTAAAAGAATTAAAATTAAAATTAAAATTAAAGTAGAAATTAAAATAAAATTAAGAATTAAAATTAAATTAAAAAATTAAAAAATTAAAATTAAAATTAAAATTAAAATAAAATTAAAAATTAAAATTAAAATTAAAATTAAAATTAAATTAAAATTAAAATTAAAATTAAAATTAAAATTAAAATTAAAATTAAAATTAAAATTAAAATTAAAATTAAAATTAAAATTAAAATTAAAATTAAAATTAAATTAAAATTAAAATTAAAATTAAAATTAAAATTAAAATTAAGAAATTAAAATTAAAATTAAAATTAAAATTAAAATTAAAATTAAAATTAAAATTAAAATTAAAATAAAATTAATAAAATTAAAATAAATTAAAATTAATTAAATTAAAAAATTAAAATTAAAATTAATTAAATTAAAAATTAAAATTAAAATTAATAATTAAAATTAAATTAAAATTAAAATTAAAATTAAAAAATTAATTAAGAATTAAAATTAAATTAAAATTAAAATTAAAATTAAAATTAAAATTAAAATTAAAATTAAAATTAAAATTAAAATTAAAATTAAAATTAAAATTAAAAAAATTAAAATTAAAATTAAAATTAAAATTAAAATTAAAATAAAATTAAAATTAAAATTCAAAGAATTAAAATTAAAATTAAAATAAATTAAAATTAAAATTAAAAAATTAAATTAAATTAAAATTAAAATTAAAATTAAAATTAAAATTAAAATTAAAATTAAAATTAAAAATTAAAATTAAAATTAAAATTAAAATTAAAATTAATTAAAAATTAAAATTAAATTAAATTAAATTAAAATTAAAATTAAAATAAAATAAAAAAAAAAAAAATAAATTAAAATTAAAATTAAAATTAAAATTAAAATTAAAAAAATTAGAATTAAAAATTAAAATTAAAAGAATTAAAAATTAAAATTAAAATTAAAATTAAAATTAAAATTAAAATTAAAGAATTAAAATTAAAATTAAAATTAAAATTAAAATTAAAAAATTAAAATTAAAATTAAAATTAAAATTAAAATTAAAATAAAATTAAATTAAAATTAGAATTAAAATTAAATTAAAATTAAAATTAAAATTAAAATTAAAATTAAAATTAAAATTAAAATTAAGAATTAAAATTAAAATTAAATTAAAAAATTAAAATTAAAATTTAAAATTAAAATTAAAATTAAAA
>NW_026555026.1:0-94671 GCF_021234165.1 Pteronotus mesoamericanus | reverse complement strand
AGATGATTGAATCGACCAGTTGGATCTCCCTGAGAAGAGTGGGGTCTAAACAAAAAGCGGGGATCTCTAGCCCATAGCACCAGAGGCCAAAAAGTACACAGAAAACACCAGCTGCAAAAAGTGACAGGGTTGCTCTCTGCCAGAGACAGGAGGCTGGAGATGCATAGAGCCTTCTATAGGGCCAATGCAAAACTTTTATTTGCAGCCACTTACCCTGGTCTCCAGCAAAGGCGGGGGCAGAGTGGGCTAGAGATGACTGAGGAGAGACTGAGGAAGGATGCTTTGGGGAGAGAACTGAGAGTAGCAGGTGGGATCTCAGTGCTGACTCATCCCCCATGCGGCAGCAGCCATTTTGCTCAGGAAGAGACCACTCTCACTGAGCGGTACCAGCATCAAAGAACCCCATAGCGACACCCCCAGGTGGGATTCCACCCCGCCCTGTGCTGTCTAAGCTGCCTGCTGAGTGCAGAGTGGCAGCCACAGACAATTGATCCCTGGATAAAGGGGCCATAGGGAGGTCTGGCGACACTTGAGGAGAGACTGGGGACGGAGGCTTTGGGGAGAGAACTGAGAGAGTAGCCAGCGGGATCCCAGTGAGCTCTCCTCCCCCATACAGCAGCAGTGTGAAAGGATCCAATAACCCTGGCCCCAGGAGGGACTCCGTCCCACCCTGAGCTGTCTAAGGCACCCTGTTGAGTGCAGAGTGACTAGATGAACAGCTCAGGGAAACAGACACAGGCAGCAGATTCCTCGAAGTCTCGAACAGACTACCTAAAGTCAGATAGGGTCAACATCTGACATCATCAGAGGCAGATCCAGAAAGTAAAAACAGTGGTCTCCAACCATAGAAGTTCACACCACAAAGTCAGTAAATCAAGACAGATCAACTTAAGAATCAGAAGCAAAAGAGAAGAGTCTCACAAAAAATGGGAAGACAAAGAAACACCCCCCAGTCGAAGGGAAAGGACTGATCCCCACAAAAAAGAACTAAATGAAATAGAGGCAAGTAAACTATCAGATATTGAGTTCCAAACAACGGTTGTAAGGAAGCTCAATGAGCTCAGAGAGCTCAGACAGAATCACAAAAAACTACAGGGAAACTATGAGGAACTTACTGCAAACTATATCAGCATGAAAAAGGACATAGAAACTATCAATAAGAGACAAGAGGAAATGAAGAATACAATCTCTGAATGGAAGAACACAGTAGAAGGAATCAAAAGCAGGCTAGATGAAGCTGAGGACCAAATCAGCGAGCTGGAGGACAAGGTAGAAAAGAGCTCCCAGAAAGAGCAACAAAATGGAAAAAGACTCAAAAAGAATGAAGAGGCATTGAGGGAAATGCAGGACAAACTGAAACATAATAATATCCATATAATAGGGATACCAAGAGGAGAAGAGGATGAGGAAGGGATAGAGAACCTGTTTGAAATAATAATGATGGAAAAATTCCCTAATTGGAGGAGAGAAAAAGTCACACAAGTCCAGGAAGCACAGAGGGTTTCATTCAAGAGGAACTCAATGAGGCCCGCTCCAAGACACATCATCATTAAAATGGCAAATATCAAAGACAAACAAAAAGTCCTAAAGCAAGCAAGGGAGAAAGAGGTAGTAACATATAATGGAGCCCCAATACGGCTAGCATCTGACTTCTCAACAGAAACACTGCAAACCAGAAGGGAATGGCAAGAAATATTCCAAGTCATTAAAATCAAAGGTCTGCAACCAAGACTGCTGTACCGCAAGGGTCTCAATTAAAATGGAACACGAAATAAAGAGTTTCCCAGACAAAAGAAGGCTGAAAGAATACACCTCCACCAAACCAGCACTGCAAAATATGCTAAAGGAACTGCTTTAAGTTGCATAAAAAGTTTCTATGAATACCCAGTTTTTTCAGAGTTGCCAATGCTTGATATTACCAATCATTTTAATACTCATCAATCTGATTGTGACAATGATTTTATGTTAATTGTTCCTTTACTATTTGTTGAAACTAAACTAGTTTAGTATATTTCTTACCTATTTATATTATTTTTTTAAAAAAAGCTTTGAATGACTTCTTGGTATTCTTTATCCATTTATTGATTAAAGGTTTGTAGAACTTTTTTCCCTAAAAAAAACCCAAGAAATAAAAAACCTATTAACCATGTTTTAGATGTGTTGCAAACACTTTTCTATTCTATTCCTTGTCCTTTTACTTTTTTATATGTATATTACTATATAGTTAAATGTTTAATATAGTCATATTGTCAATATTTTACTTTATAGCTTCTGGGGTTCAATATTTTACTTCAGGTCATGAAAAATATGTTTTATTTTATTTTATTTTTTCAAATACATTTGTCTCGGCCTACCCCCCACCACTTTCCCTTGCCCCCTCCCTCCTTCCCTCCCTCAGCTCTTCCCCTTTGGTTTTGTCCATGAGTCCCTGCTATATGTTCCTTGACTTTCCCCTTCCCTTCCTTTTCCCTGCCCCCCTCCCTCCTTCCCTCTTGTCTATGTTGATTTCTTTTCCTTTCAGTGTTGCTAGTCTTATTTTCCTTGCGTCTTTGTATTGTTGGTTAGGTTCCACTTATAGGTGAGATCATATGGTATTTGTCTTTCGCCCCCTGGCTAATTTCGCTTAGCATGATGCTCTCCAGGTCCATCCATGCTGTCGCAAAGTTTAGTACTTCTTTTTTTCTTTCTCCTGCGGAGTATTCCACTGTGTATATGTACCATTACTTTTTGATCCAATCATCTACTGATGGGCATTTAGGTTGCTTCCAACACTTGGCTATTGTCAATTGTGCTGCTATGAACATTGGAGTACACAGGTTCTTTTGTATTGGCGTTTTGGTATTCTTAGGGTATAGTCCCAGCAGGGGAATCACTGGATCAAAAGCAGTTCCATTTTCAGCTTTTTGAGGAAATTCCACACTGCTTTCCACAGTGGCTGCTCCAGTCTGTATTCCCACCAACAGTGTACTAGGGTTTCCTTTTCTCCACAGCCTCGTCAGCACCTGTTGTTTGTGGACCTTTTTATTATGATGGCCATTTTGACTGGTGTGAGGTGCTACCTCATGGTGGTTTTGATCTGCACTTCTCTGATGGCTAGTGATGCTGAGCATCCTTTCAAATGTCTCTGGGCCCTCTGTATCTCCTCCTTGGAAAAGCGTCTGCCCAGGTCCTTCGCCCATTTTTTCATTGGATCATTTGTCTTCTTGGAGTGGAGTCGAGTGAGTTCTTTATATATCTTGGAGATCAAACCTCTATCTGATGTAACATTAGCGAATATGTTTTCCCATAGGGTTAGCTCCCTTTTCATTTGGCTGATGTTTTCTTTAGCCGTGCAGAAGCTTCTTATTTTGATGAGGTCCCACTTGCTTATTCTTTCCTTTATGTCCCTTGCTTTAGGAGACATATCAGTGAAAAATTTGCTGCATGGGATATCTGAGAGTTTCCTGCCAATGTTCCCCTCTAGGACTTTATGGTGTTGCAACTTATATGAAAAATATTAGTTTTATTTTCTTCTAAAACTCCTTAGATTCTACATAATGATTTTTTACTCACCTGAAAATTTCTTGTATAATTCTTGTAAAATGTTTCTTGTGTGAAATTGTTCTATATTTGTTTTATTTCAAGTAATAGTGGTGCATGCAGCTAATTTGTTGAAAAAGACTTATTTTACCCATTGAATTGAAGTATCAACTTAATCATACATATGTTAATCAGATATATACATTTGTCTCTAGAATGTTCATTATATTTCATTGATCTACTTTATTATTTCTGTGCTGATGTCATGTTGATTTAATTGGTGAGACTTTATAATGATTTTAAATTTTTGAAATATTTTATAATTAACTTTGACATTTAAAAAAATAAATACAATCAATCTACATTTAAGAAAGAAAGAAAGAGAGAGAGATGGAACTCCTAGTTTTTGCAACAACAACATGGATGGAACTGGAGAATATTAAGCTAAGTGAAATAAGGCAGTTGATGAAAGACCAATACCATATGATCTCACCTATAAGTGGACTCTATTCAACAAAATAAACTAACAAACAAAATAACCACAGGCACGGAAACATGGAGCAGATTGAAAGTGACTAGAGGGGAGGAGGAAAGAGGACAATGGTGGAAAGAAGGAGAAGGGTCTAGACAAAGAACATGTATGAATGGTCCATGGGCATGAACAACAGAGTGGGAATTGACTGTGGGAGTAGGAGATGGGGGTGGGATGGGTGGAGGGAGTAAAGGGGGATAAATTGAGACAACTGTAGTAGAAATAACATGATTTATAAATAAAAAATAATAATAATTAAAAAAAGAAAATATGTCCATTTTACCCAAAGTGAAAAAAAAAGTAATAGAGTTTTAATAAAGCATATAATACATAGAATGGAGTGAGGAAGAGAATAAAAAATTGGCAAGGTAAGTACCAGTTGAGAGTACAGGCCTTTGTAAACCCATTTAAGCAGTTGAGGGTTTATTCTGAGAGAAGCAGGATGTTACTGAATGATTTTAAGGAGATAAGTGAAAATTTTTTGTGTATTTGAAGATACCACTCTAGCTAGAGGGTGAATGGGGAAAAGGTCTAATATGTATACCATGGAACCAATTAGTAGGTGACTGCAGTGATAGAGGCAAGAGATGATAATGGCCTAGACTAGTCCTCACAGATCTTGGGGACAAATTAGACGGGAGGTGAGGGAGGCTCTGTCCCTCAGAGTCTCCCTGGTTACTGCAGATGAAGAAATAAACTGTACCCAGCAGGATTTGCCCATCAGGAGGGGGTGGCATTTCCCTCTAGTGGAGAATGCCCCAAGCCCTTCTCTTGAAGTGGATTTTATTGAGTTTAGCTCCAACGGGGATACACAGCTTGTGCATAAAGCTCATCAATGTTCACAGTAATATTAAAGGAAGGAGATATGGTTTAAAGATAACAGTAAAGGGATTACAACAGTCTTTCTGAGTCAGGGTCAGGTAAACAGAGTGATGCCCATTCAGGTGTAAAACCTGGGAAAATAAACTCATCCCATGCTCGGACCCCAAACACCAGTACTCATTAACTCGAGGGCATTCTTAGCAAAGCAGGTTTCATAGGATTTAATGCATTCCTTTTCCAGGCCTAATTTCCCCTGGGAACTACCTGATCCAGTTTAGGGCTGTACCTGCCTCTAGTATTGTTTCAAGCCTGAGTCAGGTGGGGGGCGGGGCAGGAAGCAGAGCAGCCAAGAGATGAGGAGACTTCTTTCAGATAGAATGAGGACTCTGGCCATGACAAAGCTGAGGGGTGATGGGTTTTTGCCCCTTCTCTGTGTCCCCCAAGTCCTTCCCTGAGAGCCTCTATGCGACTGTGCTTATCTTATGTTGCCCCTGCCATCCAGGGGCCTTATCCATCATTGACTAGCCAGCCATCCTCTGGGGCCAAGCAGGCTGACATGAGGGAGGCAGGGGCTGCGCCCCTGCCAAGGGGAAGTTTTTGTCTCCTCAGTGGCCTGTTTTCCCAAGGCTTCCTTGCTCAGCTCCTTGAGGCCCTCTCGCCTGTTGGCAAGGCAACGGCCCCTGAAACCAGTTCCCAACAGGGAGGAGGCAGTAAGGGAAAAGAAAGGGTCACGAATAATATTCAGGTGTTTGGATGGATTAATTGTTTTCAGTATGTGGTGCCACAAACTGAAATAGGTACATAGAAAGAAGAGTAGCTTCTTGGTAAAACAGTGAGTTCAGTATTAGGTTGATACACAGGTATCTATGGGACACTGAAATAGAGATGTTGAGTAGGTATCTGGGCTTAAGGAAAAAATTCACAACTTAAAATGTTGATTTGGAAGAGGGACAATAATTTAAGCCAAAGAGCTTGAGTCAGAATCCTGAGAAACACCAGCATTTAAGAGATAGGCAGAGAAAAAAATAAACCTACAAAAGAAACTGTGGAGCTAAAAGGAGAACCAGGTGTCATATTATAGAAATTCAGATAAAGGAGTACTTCAAAAGGGAGTTAATCCAACACTCCTGTGTACTTGTGTAGGTCAATTTTCCTTCCTCTATCTCACCATTACCTCTGTACAACAAGTATATTGAACTGGACGATCTTTAAAAGTCTTTCCAGCTCTGATATCCTACTATTCCATAGGAGATTTGACATGCCCATCCTTATTTTGGCTGATGAGAAGGGCACTCTGTCCAAGTTATGACTTCAAGAGAGTCCTTACTCCTTGCCACCACTCTAATCAAAGCTTTTACATCAAGTAACAATGCTTACAACACAATAATACTATTAAAGAAAACCTAATAAATTAATACCAAATAAAAACAATCTATAAACAATAATGGTAAATCCTTGAGGACCTACTAAGTGACAAGTAACACCCTAGGGGATTTTCTATCCTCTAACTCACTCAATATTCATTACAAATTACTATGTATATTTTACAGAGATTAAAACCAAGCTCTAGACAAATATTTATCAAAAGTTCAGAGTGTTACTTTGTGGTAGAAGTGAGGTGTGAAACTAGGTCTATCTGACCCCAGCTATTTCCATAATGTGAGGTGTCCCACAGAAAGCATATTCTAACTTCTTCTATCTCTACTTCCAATATGAAGACTAAATTCATTTCCCCTTTAACCTATTGTCTGGACACAGCCAGTGAAAATTTCTAATAAAGGATCTAAGCTAATCAAAATTAATCCCATCTTAATATAAGTATCTGTACATTTGCAGACAAATTATCCTTTTATAAGATCCATAGTAGTTGGTATCCTGACAAAAGTGGGCACAGCAATAAAAGAGGCATCATCTTCTAATCTCTTTCAATGGTCAGCAGTTACTTGACTTCTTCAAAGCATTCATTCAAGGCTCTTGCCTCTCTCATAATCCCTTCATAATATGGTTTTATCCCTAGACGCCTGTGTAGTTGGGCTCATTCTGAACATGTAGTAAAGCACCCAGGATGGGTTTGAATAAAGGAAGAAAAGGGCAAAACAAGTAAATATGCCTTATAGGAAGCACTCTCACATAGAAACAATATGGAACATCATGTGTAATGCACACATATGTGTGTGTGTGTGTGTGTGAGTGTGTATTTGCATAGGAGATGTATTGGAGGACAGAAGTGATTTTTATTAACTATTTTCTGTATTTCCAAAAATAGTGAAATTTTTGTGGTTTTACAATTTTTGTATTTTTAATTTTTTTAATTAAAAAACTCAAAACTGTAACACTACAAAAAATGCCACCTTTAGCCATTTCAATATTCTTTTCCTCTAATACCATTTTCATTGTGTCATCAGCCTTCTGAATGCCTGAAATAAAACTCCCATCTCAAAATTTTTATAGCAGGCATCTCTAGGGATGTCAACCTCTCTACTCTGTGAACTGTCCTTCCACATGGGGGAGGGAGAGTCTTTGCTATTTTCACTATATGACTATCCTCCCCACCCTAGACCATAGCATTTAATTAAAGGTGGACATAAGACTCAGGGGATAGCAATAAATTTCTCTCTCCTGAGTGTTTAAAATTGGTATTCACAGATATTTGTCCCTACTGAATACTTTAATTGAGGATATGCTAACCTGGAAGTAGTAGATCAGCTGGCTTATGTAGGGAAATGGAAAAAAGTAAGTCTGCATAAAAACATGACACAGGCACAAAGACAAAATTTATAAAAAGCCCATGAAACATGAGAAAATGCTTAAAGAGAGAAAGTATCCTGAGAGCTAGAACAAGGAAAATCACCTTGATTCTTTTTTTAAAGATTTTTATTTATTTTTTTTAGACAGAGGAAAAGAGAGGGAGAGAAACAGCAATGTGTGGTTGCCTCTCACACATCCCTCTCTGGGGACCTCACCCGCAACCTAGGCATGTGCCATGACTCGGAATTGAACTGGTGACCCTTTGGTTTGCAGGCTAGTGCTCAATCCACTGAGCCACACCAGCCACGGCAATTACCTTGATACTTAATAGAATGTTTCTTCTTGGTTCCCATCCATTATATGAGCTAGGATTCATCTTTGATTTTGGTTCCTTGTAATAATGTTCCTTATTTTTGCTTATGCTAGCTTGAGTTGGTTCCCATCACTTTTAATCTGAAGCTCATTGCCTAAAGTAATGAATTAAAACTTTTCGGCCTGGCTTACATTGGAATAGCAACAACGCAACATAAAATGAAGGATAACATAGAAAGGATATCTCGAAGGTAGAACTCAAAGAGTTGATCTCAGATTTGTCATATCGTTGGTAATCAGTATTCCTTTCACAATATATCTTTTTATATTGTGTGCTTAACAATGGTCTTTAATATTTCCCCCTTTGGCTTGTTGAGGTGAATGATTAAGTCTGGGGACTGTTTTCCACATATAAGTCCTTATACTACAATGAGGTGTCCAGTGAAAACCTAAACATGCCTATTTGGTATTTTTGTTCCCACAAAGCTGGGAACTCTATTTTATGGCCACTTCAGAATATCTTAGAGGAGACAGGAAACAGAAATTCCACCATTTATGGCCAAGAGAGCCCAGGAAATCACAATGACAAAATCTTTTTAAAAAGAAGCTTCACTCAAATAAATTGCCTAGGTCAGTACTTAACTTCATGTATGTACTTCATCATTAAAAATGAGTCCTGAGCCCTGGCCCCTGTGGCTCAGTTGATTGGGCTCCATAACACAAATGAAAAGGTCACAGGTTTGATTCCTGGTCAGGGCATATGCCAGGGTTGCTGGTTCAGGACACGTGAAAAGGGCAACCCAATTGATGTTTCTCTCTCTCTATTTCTCCCTTTCTTCCTAGATAAATAGATGATAGATGATAGATATATTAGATATATAGATAATAGATAGATAAATTTTTTTAAAAATGAATCCTGAGCCAGTGACTACGGTGGCTATGTGGTAAGTGCTGCATAAAATGAAGTGTCTGCCTATATGTGAAACATAACCTTTTTAGCCCTTTAAACATAATTTTCTTAAATGTAAATACCAGTGAAAGTATTTCCTCCCAATTTGTTCATTCGAGATGCCGCTTTAAGATAACTGATATTCTGTCTGCAGATACCTCTCCCCTCTATGTAAAACAACAAAATTAGAGAAAGTGAAAATTCCTCAAAATAAAAAACGGAGTGACAAAGTAATAAAGATTACTATGTCCCAATGCCAAAATTCACTTTGGACTTTCTGCCCTTCAAATCCTTTTCATCCCCATAGTCCTGCACTGAATATAGAAGCTATTAACCAGCTTAGCTCTTGGGTTCCAGGGACAATGCAATTTTGCCCCCAAGCCAGGCATAATACTATCTGACCTATATTGGCTGATAGGTCTATTTGCCACTCCATATGATAGAAATAATGGTGACAGGCTGGCTGGTGATCCTTGAGGTGACCCATTGAAATTGGCAATGGGGCGGGGGAAGGAGCCACTACTTCCTCCTCCCTTGCCTTCTCCAGAAGCTTTCAAGTGGGGCACAAAGGATAACACTTAGTAAGTTCTAAGTAGCAAGAGGAAAGAGACGAGAAAAGGCATTGCCTGCAGGAGGCTTTCTCATTTATGTCAAAGTCTGTCAGGTGTGATAGAAGTGACAGTCTGAACCAATAATTCACTTTATCTTTCTATGTCCCTTTTTATGGGAGATTATCCTATATTTGCCTTGTCCCTCAATCTTCATTTCTACATTCCCTGCTTGTATTATTCTAGGCATAATGTCAAGAATAATCTGTGCCTTCTGTTGGGTCTCCTTGTCTGGTGTCTCTCCCTCTGCCCCAGTCAATCTTGTTTTCTATTCCTATATTTAACCTTCGCAAATGTCATTTTCTTCACATTTATCCCCTCCTAAATAACCCACAAGAGATTCTTTTCATCCACTCTATCGAATTTTTTCCTCTGCGTTCTTTCCCTATGCCCACATCCCACATCCACCTCATCACAACTTTTTTTAAATTGTATTTTATTGATTATGCTATTACAGTTGTCCCAATTTTGCCCCCGTTGTTCCTCTCCACCCTGCACCCTCCACCCCCTCAGGCAATCCCCACACCATTGTTCACGTCCATGAGTCATTCATACCAGTTCTTTGGCTACTCCCTTTCCTATACTGTATTTCATACCCCCACGACTATTCTGTAACTACCTATTTGTAGTTCTCAATCCCTTCACCTTTTCACAAATTCTCCCAGACTCCCACCCTCTGGAAACCATCAAAATGTTCTCTATCTCCATAATTCTGTCTCTGTTCTTCTTGTTTGCTTAGCTTGTTTTTTAGATTCAATTATTGATAGGTATGTATTTATTGCCATTTTATTGTTCATAGTTTTGATCTTCTTTCTTAAATAAGTCCCTTGAACATTTCATATTATAATGGTTTGGTGATGATGAACTCCTTTAGCTTTTACTTCTCTGGGAAGCTCTTTATCTCTCCTTTGATTCTAAATGATAATTTTGCTGGGTAGAGCAATCTTGGTTTTAGGTCCTTACTTTTCATCATTTTGAGTATTTCTTGCCAATCCCTTCTAACCTGCAAAGTTTCTTTAAAAATCAGCTGACAATCTTACGTGAACTCCCTTGTGGGTAACTAACTTCTTTCTCTTGCTGTTTTTAAGAATCTCTCTTTAACTTTTGGCATTTTAATTATGATGTGTCTTAGAGTGAGCCTCTTTGCCTCTATCTTCTTTGGAGCTTCCTGTTCTTCCTGGACTTGTATTTCCTTCACCAAATTAGGGAAGTTTTTTCCTAAAGTTATTAATCTAATCACTCTGCATTCAGCAGTCCCAGTTAGACAGCTCTGGGCGGGGCGGAGTCCCTCCTGGGGGCAGGGTTTTTGGGTCCTCTCACGCTGCTGCTGTATAGGCGAGGAGTCCACACTGGGATCCCACCGGCTACTTTTTCCATTCTCTCCCAAAAGCCTCCGTCCACTCTCTCCTCAAGTGTTGCTAGACATCTCTGCTCCCCCTTTAGCCAGGGATCTATTGTCTGTGGCTGCCACTCTGCACTCAGCAGGTGGCTTAGACAGCACAGGGCAGGGTGGAATCCCACCCGAGGGTGGGGCTATTTGGTCCTCTGATGCTGTTGCCATTCAGGGGGAGCGGTCTCTGCCTATCATGATGGCTGCTGCTGCATGTGAGATGAGTCAGCACTGAGATCCCACCGGCTACTATCAGTTCTCTCCCCAAAGCCTCCTTCCCCAGTCTCTCTTCAGGTGTCTCTGGCCCACTCTGCCCCCACATTTGCCAGAAACCAGGGTAGGTGTCTACAAATAAAAATTTATGCCTTGGCCCTTTAAACAGCTCTTTTCATCTCCTTTAGCCTGTCTCTGGTAGAGAGCAACCCTGCAACTTTTCGCAGCTGGCTATTTTCTGTGCACTTTTTGGGCTCTGGTGCTGTGGGGTAGAGAGCCCCGCATTTGGTTTAGATCCCGCTCTTCTCAGGGGGATCCAAGTGGCTGTTTCAGTATCCTTCTGGTGCTGCTTCCCATAGGCACCCCACCCACCTTCTCAAGTCTGTATCACACTCCTTACTAGTTAGACTGCGCTAAAGCTGATTCTCCTGTCTCCGAGGTTACAAGGCTCTTCTCCCACCATTGTTCAGTTGTTTGTTCCAGGTGGTTTCTCCACAATTTAGTTATAATTCCAGGTTGGTCCTGAGAGGAGGTCAGTGTGACTTCCACTCATTCCTCTGCTATCTTGAATTGATCAAATTGAGTGTATTTTGGATGTATTGAGCTTGTTCTCCCTGTGCAAAATCCAAACAGAGAGGTAGAACTCAGATATAGCTCTGGGACTCATTAGCTAACTGGTAGGAATTTACACAATCAGCATAGTGAAATTATCCAGAGTCTCAAATGCTTAGGAATAATATCACTTCAAAGTATAGTACAGATATATGGGATTCTAAAGGTTGCAAGGAGCAGTCAGAGGTAGAAAATTTCTGTAGAATTATGGAGCAAGGGTATTTCAAGTGGTAATCAAAGGGAATTATGTCAAATTCCACAAAAGGATGTGTGAAAATATATGTGAAATACTGTACTTTGGTAATCTGCAGCTATATAATTTCCATGATCACCCTCATCAAGGAAAGGAATGGCATAACTTTTCTTGGTAACCTCGTGGTAAAGTCGAAGGATCATTGCTTTATCTAGCAAGAGCTTACAAACTTCCCCTTTCATAACCCCTTCTCAATTCATATACATCTTTGAGCACATATACACTGGCCTGTAAAGAATCCCTTTTCTTTTTTTTATTGACTATTAGCATGACATTCTCCCTTTTAATCTCTTGGTATGTTTTCCCATTCTTGGTAATCAACAGACTTGTTGAGCAATCTTATCTATAACATTTCTGGGAACTCTGGCATGTAACGCTTCTGGATCAGGAGCTGTACAGAAGATAGAAGGGTGCTTTAGAATTTTTTGCACATATCTTGGACGTCCATTTTCATAAATGGATTATTCCTTTCTATTAAGGGACATAAGCAAAGGAGGTTTACTTTCAGAAAATTAAATGCCTTAATGGTAATTTAGTTAATTTGTCAGTAGAGTAATACCATGTGGTTTCAAAATTCTAAAGGTAAATATATTCAAGTTAATTCCTAATAGCCTACAAAGAACTGTTGATAACTGCATTTAATAGCTATAACAAGGATGCACACCTAATTCCCTTCAAATCACATTGAAACTTTACTGCATTATATCTTAAGATGGCAGATTTTAATCACCTTGCTTAATGAAAAGAAATCTTCCAGCATTCTCATAAATCATAAAATGGGTAACATTACCTATGCTGGTTTAGCCAGACTAGAAATATGAAGCATTTTAATTATAGATAGAAATAGTACTGAAGTTGCTTTTTCAATATAGTTGTCATGTAATAAAGAGGTCCAGGCCTTTTCTTCTGGGGACAGAGAAACCAGTTATAAAGGCCATAGAAGCTGAGTAGAGAGAGACCAGTCAACCTACTCAACCATAGCACTAAGGCTCCAGAGATGTGAAAGAGATCTGCTTGAAACTTCCAGCTAATCCTGTCCAACTTTAGTGATCATACCTATTTCCATAGGGAAAGATCAGCTCATTTCCCATAGAGAACGGTGAGAAATGCTGGAGAGAAGATGGCGGAGGAGTGAATGGAGTCACGCTGACCGCCTCTCAAGACCCAACTGGAATTGTGACTAAATAGTGGAGTAATCACCTGGAAAACAATGGAACTGTAGTGGGAGAAGAGCCTTGGTGCCGCGGACAGTGGATTCGACTCTCATACATCCCAACGGGTGAGAAGTGTGGTGCAGCCTCGAGAGGGTGGGCTGGGTGGGTGCCCATGGGCACTGGCACCAGAGGGATATTGAAACGACCAGTTAGCTTCCCCCGAGAAGAACGGGGTCTGAATCATAAACAGGGACCCGTAAACTACAGCAGCTAAAACCAAAAAAATACAGAAAACACGCAACCCGGAAAAGCTTAGGGGCTCTCTCTGCCAGAGACAGGGGGGTTGGGGATGCAAAGAGACATTTAAAGAGCCAACGGAAAAACTGCAGTGGCAGCCACCCTCCTTGATCTCTGGGTAGAGGCGGCAGCACGGTGGGCTGGTGCCTGGGAAAAGACTGGTGAGGAAAACTTTGTGAAGAGAACTGACAAGGCGGCGAGTGGAGCCGAGTGATAACGCACCTCCCACTCTGCAGCTACCATCTCGCTCAGGCATAAGGGAATCAAATAACCTGCCTTTGGTGCGCTCCGCACACAGCTTGTGCATGTGAGCTGGGGGACTGAGTGCAGACTGGCTGGGAGAGCGTGGAGGACAGATTGGAGACGGAGGCGTTGGGGAAAGAACGGGAAGAGGAACGGGGGAGTCCCCACTCCCTACCCGTTCTGTGGTCTCCATTCTGTGCTGGAGAGGTGTGACCGCAAAGAGGCAGAAGCGGGACGAGCATGAACCAGACTGCCTGCGATTGAAACGCAGTCTGCACAGGGGGTGGATCCTCGGCCGAAGAGGTCACAGAACTTCCCGGAGGCCCCTGAGGAGAGTCTGGAAATGGAGGCATTGGGGAAAGAATGGGAGGAGGAACCAGGGAGCCCCAACACCCTCCCCGTTCTGTAGTCTCCATTGTGGGCTGGAAGGGTGCGCCCCCAAAGAGGCAGAAGAGGGGCGCGCAGGAACCAGAGTGCCTGCGATTGAAACGCATTCCGCACAGGTGGTGGATCCTTGGCCGAAGGGGTCACAGAACTGCCCAGAGACCCCTGAGGAGAAACTAGAAATGCAGGCATTGGGGAAAGAATGGGAGGTGGAACCGGGGAGTCCCGACTCCTTCTCCTTGCTGTAATCTCCATTGCACGGGAAGAGGCCACACCCCCAAAGAGCGAAAAGCCAAAAAGCACACATAGACACCCCAAAACCACCCCAGTGCAGGCGCGCACACTTGAGCCAAGTGACCGGCGAGTGGTTGGCGAGCAAGTGTGTGACCGCGCGGGCTGGTGAATGCTTGCACCCGATGGCAAGGCCTCCCACAGATTGGCACTGATATGGCCTGCGAGGGATTGCACAGAGCGGCAAGAGCAGGCGTAAATTGACACGCCCGCCCGCGATTGCGGAGCGGCCCACAAAATTAGTAGAGCTGCCCAGAGTCCCTGGAGGAGAGACCGGAGACAGGATTGACCAGAGAGTCCTGGAGCTGACTTCCTCCCATTTCCAGAGTCCCCATTTGGCGAGAGCAAGAAATGCACCCAAAGAGCCAAAAGCGGAAAAAACACACAATAGAAGACCCTAAACTAACCAGTGTCAGGGAGCTCACCGGCAAGGGGGTCCACATGAGTACGCGAGGTTGCGAATGAGTCCCCTGGCCTGGGGCAAGCACATGCCCGCCCAGGCAGGCAGGGTATCCTGCTGTGCCAGGAGTGCCCTCAAGGAGCCGGCGTGAGAGTGCAGAGAGATTCCAAAAAATAGCCCAGCCCTGACCGAAGGGGTCACAGAGCTGCCCCAAGCAGGAGTCAGACACAGACAGTAGACTCCTGGAAGGCTCAAACAAAAAACCCACGGTCATATAGGGTCAAAAACTGACATCATCAGAGGCAGGCCCATAAAGAAAAGTAAAGGACAAAAGTATTTAACGGACGCTTACAAAAATGGGAAGAAAAAGAAGTTCCCCCGAAATGATTGGAAAAGGGGACTCCCCACAGAGAGAGCTAAATGAAATAGAGGCAAGGGAACTATCAGATACTGAATTCAAAACAGAGGTTCTAAGGAAGCTCAATGAGCTCAGCCAGCTCAAAAAGAACTATGAGAAACTGCAGAGAAACTATCAGGAACTTACAGCAAACTATATTAGCCAGGAAAAGGACATAGAAACTATCAAGAAGACACAAGAGGATATGAAGAATACCATTTCTGAATTGAGGAACACAGCAGAAGGACTCCAAAGCAGGCTGGATGAAGCCGAGGATCGAATTAGTGAGATGGAGGATAAGGTAGAAAAAAGCTCCCAGAAAGAATAAGAAATGAAAAAACGACTCAAGAAGAATGAAGAGGCATTTACAGAAATGCAGGAAACCCTGAAATACAATAATATCCATATAACAGGGATACCAGAAGGAGAAGAATAGGAGCAAGGGATAGAGAACGTCCACGAATAAGTAATGATGGAAAATTTCTCTAATTTGAGGAAAGGTTCTTGTGGATCCAGGAGGCACAGAGGACCCGACTCAAGAGGGATTCAAAGAGGTCCACTCCAAGACACATCATCATTAAAATAGCAAATGTCAAAGACAAAGAGAGAATCCTCAGGGTAGCAAGGGAGAAGGAGAAAGTAACATACAAGGGGGCCCTAATACGCCTAGGAGCGGACTTATCCACAAAAACACTACAAGCCAGAAGGGAATGGCAACAAATATTCCAAGCCATGAAAAGCAAGGGCCTTCAGCCAAGGCTGCTCTACCCAGCTAGGCTCTCCATTAAAATAGAAGGGGAAATACGGAGTTTCGCAGGCAAGAGAAGACTAAAAGAATACATTGCTACCAAACCAACACTCCACGATATGCTAAGGGGACTGGTTTAAGAAGATGAAGGAAAAGAATGAGACAGAGAGGAACACAGGTACAAAGAGAAAAGATGAGTAAGATTCTATCAGTAATAAATCTCAATGTGAATGGACTAAATGCCCCAATCAAAACACACAGGGTAGCTGAATGGATAAGAAAACATGACCCACACATATACTGCCTACAGGAGACCTACCTCAGAGCAAGAGACCTACGCAGATTGCAACTAGAGGGATGCAAAAAAATATTCCAAACAAATGGGCATGAGAAAAAGGCCGGGGTTGCCATACTTATACTGGACAAAGTAGATTTCAAAGCAAAGGCCATAAAGAGAGACCCAGAGGGGCACTTTATCATACTTAAAGGAAGAATCTATCAAGAAGACATCAACAGTGTAAACTTATATGCTCCCAATATAGGAGCCCCCAAGTTTATAAGGAAATTGTTGGACGACTTCAAAAAAGATATAGACAGCAACACACTGATACTAGGGGATTTCAACACCCCACTGTCAAAAATGGACAGATCTTCCAAACAAAACATTAATAAACATATTGGGGCGCTGAATGACACACTCAATCAAAGAGACTTAACTGGCATATATAGAACCTTACATCCAAAAGAAGAAAAATACACATTCTTTTCAAATGCTCATGGAATTTTTTCAAAGATAGACCACATGATAGGACACAAAGCAAGCCTCAGCAAATTCAGGAAAATTGAAATAATACCAAACTTTTTCTCAGACCACAAGGCCTTGAAACTCGAAATCTACCTCAAAGAAGAGCTTCAAAAACTTGCAAACTCATGGAGACTGAACAATACACTATTAAACAATAAATGGGTCAGTAATGAGATAAGAGAAGAAACCAAAAAATTTCTGGACAGAAATGAAAATGAACAGACAATAGTCCAAAACTTATGGGACACAGCAAAGGGGGTCCTGAGGGGGAAGTTCATAGCAATACAGGCTTACCTAAAAAAGAGAGAAACATTTCCAATAAAAGACCTAACACTACAACTTCAAGAACTGGAGAAAAAACAACAAATAAATCCCACAACAAGTAGAAGGAAGGAAATAGTCAAGATAAGAGAAGACCTGAATGACATAGAGACAAAAAGAACAATTCAGAGGATCAACCAATCCAGAAGCTGGTTCTTTGAAAAGATAAATAAAACTGACAAGCCTTTAAGCAGACTCATCAAGAAAAAAAGGATGAGGACACAAATTAATAATATCAGAAATGAAAGAGGAGAAATAACAACTGATACCACAGAAATACAAAGGATCGACAGAAACTACTACGGAAAATTATATGCCAAGAAATTTGAAAATCTTGATGAAATGGACAAATTTTTAGAAAAGTATAATCTTCCAACACTGAAGGAGGAAGAAAGAGAAAGCTTGAACAGACCGATAACAGCTGAGGAAATTGTAGCAGTGATCAAGAAACTCCCAGCACACAAAATCCCAGGGCCAGACGATTTCACAGGAGAATTTTACAAAACATTTAAGGAGAGCTAACCCCTGTCCTTCTCAGACTATTCCAAAAAAATCCAAGAGGAGGGAAGACTCCCAGACTCCTCCTATGAGGCCAGCATCACCCTGATCCCAAAACCAGACAACCCTACAAAGAAAGAAAACTACAGGCCAATTTCGCTGATGAACATAGATGCTAAAATCCTCAACAAAATATTGGCAAACCACATCAAGCAATACATTCAAAAGATTATTCACCACAATAAAGTGGGATTCATCCCAGGCATGCAGGGATGGTTCAATATACGCAAATCAGTAAACGTGATACATCACATAAATAAAAGAAAGACAAAAACCACATGATCATCTCAATAGATGCAGAAAAAGCAGTCGATAAGGTACAACACCCATTTATGATAAAAGCATTCAGCAAAATGGGAATAAATGGGGCATTCCTCAACATAATAAAGGCCATATATGAAAAACCTACAGCCAATATCATACTCAACGGGCAAAAACTGAAAGCTTTCCCACTAAGATCGGGAACACGACAAGGATGTCCGCTCTCACCGCTTCTTTTCAACATCGTATTGGAAGTCTTTACCACAGAGGTGAGAGAAGAGAAAGAGATAAAAGGCATCCAAATAGGAAACGAGGAAGTAAAGCTATCATTGTTTGCAGATGACATGATAGTGTACATAGAGAACCCTGTAGAGTCTACCAAAAAACTCCTCAACCTAGTAAGCAAATTTGGCAAAACAGCAGGATACAAAGTCAACATTCAGAAATCAAAGGCATTATTGTACACTAGAAATGCAATAGAAGAAGAAGAAATCAGAAAAAAAATACCATTTGATATAGCAAGAAGAAAAATAAGGTACCTAGGGATAAATTTAACTAAAGACACAAAAGACCTGTAGGCAGAAAACTATACAACATTGAAAAAGGAAATGAAGGAAGACACAAATAAATGGAAGCATATACCGTGCTCATGGATTGGAAGAATTAATATCATCAAAATGTCCATACTTCCCAAAGCAATTTATAGATACAATGCAATCCCTATTAAGATACCAATGATGTATTTCACAGAAATAGAACAGACATTTCAAAAATTTATATGGAACCATAAACGATTCCGAATAGCCTCAGCAATTTTGAGAAAGAAACACAAGTAGGAAGGATCACAATACCGGACATCAAACTCTACTACAAAGCCACAATACTCAAAACAATCTGGTACTTGCACAAGAACAGACCCATAGACCAGTGGAAAAGAATAGAAAGCCCAGAGATAAGCACAGGTTTACATGGACATCTAATATTTTACAAAGGAGACAGAAGCATAAAATGGAGCAATAATAGCCTATTCAACAAATGGTGTTGGGAGAGCTGGACGGCTACATGCAAAAAAGTGAAATTGGACCATCAGCAGACACCATACACAAAAACAAACTCAAGATGGATAAAAGACTCAAATATAAGTCGCAACACCATAAAAGTCCTGGAGGAGAACATTGGCAGGAAACTTTCAGATATCCCACACAGCAAATTTTTCACTGATATGTCTCCTAAAGCAAGGGACATAAAGGAAAGAATAAACAAGTGGAACCTCATCAAAATAAGAAGCGTCTGCACGGGAAAAGAAAACATCAGCAAAATGAAAAGGGAGCCAACCATATGGGAAAATATATTCGCTAATGATACATCAGAGGTTTGTTCTTCAAGATTAATAAAGAACTCACTCAACTTCACTCCAAGAAGACAAATGATCCAATCAAAAAATGGGCAAAGGACCTGGACAGACGCTTTTCCAAGGAGGAGATACAGAGGGCCCAGAGACATTTGAAAGGATGCTCAGCATCACTAGCCATCAGAGAAATGCAGATGAAAATCACCATGAGGTAGCAACTTACACCAGTGAAAATGGCCATCATAAACAGGTCAACAAACAACAGGTGCTGGGGAGGCTGTGGAGAAAAGGGAACCCTAGTACACTGTTGGTGGGAATGGAGACTGGTGCAGCCACTGTGGAAAGCAGTGTGGAATTTCCTCAGAAAACTGAAAATGGAACTGCCTTTTGATCCAGTGATTCCCCTGCTGGGACTATACCCTAAGAACACCAAAACGCCAATACAAAAGAACCTATGCACCCCAATGTTCATAGCAGCACAATTGACAATAGCCAAGTGTTGGAAGCAACCTAAATGCCCATCAGTAGATGATTGGATCAAAAAGTAATGGTACATATACACAGTGGAATACTACGCAGCAGAAAGAAAAAAAATAACTATTAAACTTCACGACCGCATGGATGGAACTGGAGAACATTATGCTAAGCGAAATAAGCCAGGGGACGAAAGACAAATACCATATGATCTCACCTATAAGTGGAACCTAACCAACATTACAAAGATGCAAGGAAAATAAGACCAGTAACACTGAAAGAAAAGAAATCAACAGAGAAAAGAGGGAAGGAGGGAGGGGGGTGGGGAAAAAGAAGGGAAGCGGAAAGTCAAGGAACATATAGCAAGGACTCATGGACAAAACCAAAGGGGAACAGCTGAGGGAGGGTAGGAGGGAGGGGACAAGGGAAAGCGGTGGGGGCTAAGCAGAGACAAATGTATTTGAAAAAATAAATTAAAATAAAATTTTAAAACAAACAAACAAATGAAAAGAACTCACTTCAATCCACTCCAAGAAGACAAACGATCCAATCAAAAAATGGGCAAAGGACCTGGGCAGACGCTTTTCCAAGGAGGAGATACAGAGGGCCCGGTGGCATTTGAAGGGTTGCTCAGCATCACTAGCTATCAGAGAAATGCAGATGAAAACCACCATGAAGTAGCACCTCACACCGGTCAGAATGGCCATCATAAACAGATCCACAAACAACAGGTGCTGGCGAGGTTGTGGAGAAAAGGGAACCCTAGTCCACTGTTGGTGGGAATGCAGACTGGTGCAGCCACTGTGGAAAGCAGTGTGGAATTTCCTCAGAAAGCTGAAAATGGAACTGCCTTTTGATCCAGTGATTCCCCTGCTGGGACTATACCCTAAGAATACCAAAACGCCAATACAAAAGAACCTATGCACCCCAATGTTCATAGCAGCACAATTTACAATAGCCAAATGTTGGAAGCAACCTAAATGCCCATCAGTAGATGATTGGATCAAAAAACTATGGTACATTTATACAATGCA
Source organism: Pteronotus mesoamericanus (assembly GCF_021234165.1). NCBI lineage: Eukaryota > Metazoa > Chordata > Mammalia > Chiroptera > Mormoopidae > Pteronotus > Pteronotus mesoamericanus. Next base: position 73,995 of record NW_026555026.1, on the reverse strand, counting down.
ATACTATGGAGTAGAAAAAAAAAGTACTAAACCTCGCGACAGCATGGATGGAACTCGAGAGCATTATGCTCAGCAAAATAAGTCACGGGGCGAAAGAAAAATATGGTATGATCTCACCTATAAGTGGAACCTAACCAACAATACAAAGTTGCAAGGATAATAAGACCAGCAACACTGAAAGGAAAAGAAATCAACAGAGTCAAGAGGGAAGGCGGGAGGGGGGACGGGGAAAAGGAAGGGAAGGAGAATGTCAAGGACATATAGCAAGGACTCATGGACAAAACCAAAGGGGAAGAGCTGAGGAAGGGAAGAATGGAGTGGGGCAAGGGAAAGTGGTGGCGGGTAGTCAGAGACAAATGTATTTGAAAAAATAAATAAATAAATTATAAAAAAAGAAACTCCAAAAAAAATAAAATAAAATAAAATTTACAACAAAAAAAATAAAAAGAAAAATTCTCTCTCTTTAGTCCAGAATTTTCTTCCATTTCAAGGCCTAAAATCATATTTCTGGCTTTTTCTATTTTTAATTTTGTCTTAATAAAATTCCTAAGATCTTTCCCCTCTGCTTAACCAATATCTGTTCATCACTTGCTCCCTCCCCTTTTCCTCCTCCCTTATGTATTATAGGTTTTCTGGGAAAATCACCACAAAGATATCCAGTCAGATGATTTGTCCTTCAGCCACAGAACACTTTTTCAGAGGCATAGATTTTTGGAAAGCTTGGGGACATCTTTCTGAGCAGCAATTCAAGGGTTAATCTTCACTCAAACAACTCTATTAAGTAATTCAGAAGTATAGGGTTGTTTTTTTTTTTTTTTCAAATAATTGTAGGGAATATCTTATATATCACTATGTTGTAAACTCAAGAGATCCTTCTGCTCTCCAAACTAGATGGAGATCCCACTCTATCAAATATTTTGTCTGTTAGCTTTTTAAAATTTTTTTATTATTGTTGCTCAGTTACAGTTGTTCCACCTTTTTGCCATTTATCTCCCGTCCCCTTCACAGTCAATCCCTACCCTGTTTTCTGTGCCTATGAGTCCTCTATTCCTTTCCCTTGACTTCCCCCTTCCCATTCTTTCCCACATTATCCCCCTCCCCACTCTCTGATCTGTTGGCTTTTTAAATGAGGCTGGTACTGCTGACTCCTGCAAAGTATAAAGGAGAAAGGTACAGATTTTGCTGAATCACAGCTTTCTTGTATTTCTGCTGCTCTGGGTCTTATTTAGGGGCTCATATTTTGTTTAGTTTTATTTAGTTAGTCCCAAATGTAACTAAAGTTGTACTCTCTGAAGTTTAATGTACCATTCTCAGATGACTAATTCTTTGAAAGTCATCTTCAGGAACTTGAATGATAAAAGGCCTAACTCTCATGATGACACCAAATCCCAGAAAAATCTAAACCAGAAAGAAGAGTTATACTTCATCACAAATTCTATGAAAGGCAAATAAAAAAAGGTTTTAAGTTATTCTCAGTGGGGATTTAAATGGTGTTTTAAAATTAATCACAGAAGATTGCTTAAAGCTTTCAGATTTTTAAAAGTCAAATAAGAACTAAGCATTACACAAGTAATAAAGGAGTCATGATTTTAATTCTAACTTTTAATATTTGCAGGAAAGAAGGTCCCAGACCAACTATTATATAAACATATTCACCATGACTAATATTTCTGGTCATTAAAAATCCAAACTATTTTATATTAAAAAATCTATTAAAATATTTCTGGTTTTGACCCTGGATAATTCTGTATAATTATAAAGCCAACTTGCATTTGTACAGCATTTTCAAAAGGGTTTTGCTTTTGTGAGTAGGTACAAATGGGGAAATGAAAGCAGAGAAGTTATGTGACTTTGCTTAAAGTCACACAACAAATTCACAATATGTCAAGTTAAAAAGTCTTATTGCCTGATTATTCACAGCTTTTACTCTCCCACTACCTTTTAAAAAAGAGGAATATGTCTTTTAGTGTCTTTCATTTTCACACCCTCAAAGGAGGGTCCAGCCTTGCCAAATGGGTTTTAGACTTTAGCAATGGAAAATGAGGAAGTAAAGGAAAACTAAAACTGGTATTTAAAACTGAAATATGATGGAGATTTTCATAGACTGGGTAAGTTGGGAGGAAATAGCTGTGAGAATAGTTGAGATGTAAGAAAAGTGTATAGAAGAAGAAGAAACAAAGAAAATGCTAAGATACATTTGTGGAGACTATGCATCCCCTACACAAGATTCAGGAAATACAAGTAAAGAGATGAATTACTGTACAGTTACTCTTGGTTGATAGGACTGCGTTCCGTATGCCTGCACCATTGCTCCAGAACTATTCCATGTGGATCTATGTCTTCAAAAGTCTTTTAGTAATATATCTTTGACCCTCATAATGTTTCTTTCCGTTTTATTGCAATAACTCTATGAGAAAAAAATCCAAGAACTGTAGTATAAATGCAGGAAATGTTTACTCTTCTTTCCTATCACAGTATGACATATTCTCTATTAGAAATGAAAGATTAATTAGGAATCTAATGAGTGGATAAGAGAGTCAGACTGGGAAGAGCGAAAGAGTAAACTCATACTAGATGTTTTAATACTTAAAAAAAATCCAAAAATACCTGTCAGACACTAGTAGTAAATTGATTTATGAAGTACTATCTTTGGTTACTATTGCCACTGGTCAATTAACTAATGCATTCATTTATTTATGCATTCTACTACCTTTTAAAATAACAATTGAGATAAACATGGGAGTTGCCTTTAAGAATTACAAGTTGAAAGAAAAGAAGGTAAAGAGAGAGACACAAATATAACTATCATAATGCAATCTAATATATTTTATAGTGGAAAATATACATATATAATGTACAATGAGAGTTCAAAGCATATATAACTAAGCCGAGGAAGGGTTCATCAATGAAATGAACTGGGTCTTCAAAACTAAGGAGATAAAATAATGAAGAGAGGATATTAAATAGAATAAAGATTGCACAACTGTTGTGCTATGGTGTGCTCTTAAAAAAATTCTATCTGTCTGAAGAGTATGTGTTGTGGAAAAGGGTGGTAGAAGAAAGAATATTGCTAGTAATTTGCAAAATATAATGTTGGAAGGGTGGCTTGAGAACAGATTGAGAAGAGTTGCAACGTTTTGTGAGTATATGCATATGCACATTTTCCTGAGAAAGAATTTATAGCCTACATAAATTTTCAAAGAGCTTGTGACCACCAAAAAAGTTTAAGTATCACTGCTAAAGGAAAAGGAGAGCATATATATATATTCAGTTTTAAAATGTGTATTTGCAAACACCTTTAACCAAGGAATACACCATAGTATCTTTTTAGTTTATTCTATATACTTTAACCAAATAATTTTTATCCTGCTTAGAATATGCATAGGCATGTCATAGTTTATTCAGTCTCTTAATGTTGAACATGGTTATTTCCATTTTCTGTAAATGTAAACATTAACTGTGAAAAGAATTTTTATAGCTAAAATATTTGCAAACGTTCATAATTATTTAAGATAAACTCTCAGAAATGTAATTGTTTAATCGAATATTGTATATTGTATGCCTCGTCAAGGTCTTTGGTAAATTTTGCTGAACTTCTTTCCAGAAAGATTGTGCTTCTCTGAGCTATTGGCTAAACAGCATGTATGGCATCTCTGTGCATACTCACCCCTAATCAAAAAAGAGAATTACACTTTTTTTTTTTTGCATTTTGAAGTCCATTTTCATTGTCATTAATTGTGTCCTTCATGCTTTGGTTGGATTGGAGTGCTTTTCTAATACTTATAAAATTGTAGGAGCTTGCTTACTCTATATTGCTGATGTGAATTCTTTGTCATCCACGTTTGTTAATATTTTCTCTAGTGTATTTGCCTTTTAATTTGCTTATGCAGTCTTTGACACATAGAAGTTGTGAGATTTTATTTAGACAGATCAGTCTTACCCATTATGAATTGCACCTGTGATGTAAGGCTTGCAAAGTGTAGGCTAATTCCATGATAATTTTTTAACATCATTTTTTAAATTTCCACATAAATTTTTCTTTTGCTTTTATTTTTTAATTTATAAATCATGTTTAATTTATTACAGTTGTCTCAATTTTTCCCCCTTTACTCCCACCACCCATCCCACCCCCCAATTCCACATTCAATTCCCACTCTGTTGTCCATGTCCATGGGTCATTCATACATGTTCTTTGTCTAGTCTTTTCCCCTTCTTTCCACCATTGTCTTCTTCTCCCCTCCCCTCTGGTCACTTTCAGTTTGCTCCATGTTTCTATGCCTGTGGTTTATTTTGTTCATTACTTTATTTTGTTGAATAGAGTCCACTTATACATGAGATCATATGGTAATTGTCTTTCAAAAACTGGCTTATTTCACTTAGCTTAATATTCTCCAGTTCCATTCATGTTGTTACAAAAAGTAGGAGTTCCATCTCTCTCTTTCTTTCCTTCTTAAATGCAGATTGATTTTATTTATTTTTTTAAATGTCAAAGTTAATTATATTTTAAAAAAATGTAAAACCTTCATAAAGTCTTGGCAATTAAACCAACATGACACTAGCACAGAAATAATAAAGTAGCTCAATGAAATATAATGAACATTCTAGAGACAAACATATATATATATATGATTAATATATGTATGAATAAGTTGATATTTCAACTCAAGGGGTAAAATAAGGCTTATTCAACAAAAAAGGTGCATGGACAACTATTACTTGAAATAAAACAAATAGCCCTATTTCACACATTATACGAGAAATATTCAGGTGAGTTAAAAGTCAATATGTAGAATATAAGGAGTTTTAGAAGAAAATAGATCTAATATTTTTCATGACCTGAAGTAAAATATTCAAACCCAGAAGTTATAAAGTAAATATTGACAATATGACAATATTAAACATTTAACTATATAATATATATATATAAAAAGTTGAAGGACAAGGAATAGAATAGAAAAGTATTTGCAACACATCTAAAACATGGTTAATAGGTGTTTTTTGTTTGTTTTTTTTAGGGAAAGAAGTTCTGCAAACCTCTAATCAATAAATGGATAAAGAATACCAAGAAGTCATTTAAAGCTTTTTTTAAAAAAATAGAAATAGGCAAGAAAAATACTAAAATGGGTTTAGTTTCAACAAATAGTAAAGGAACAATTAACATCAATGTCACAGATTAATGAGTATGAAAAGTATTGGTAATATGAAGCATTGGCAAATCTGAAAGGAACTGGGTATTCATATAAACATTTTCTTCATCTTAAAGCAGTCCCTTTAACATATTTTGCAGTGCTGGTTTGGTGGAGGTGTATTCTTTTAGCCTTTTTTTTTGTCTGGGAAACTCCTTATTTCGCCTTCCGTTTTTATTGAGAGCATTACTGGGTAGAGCAGCCTTGGTTGCAGACCTTTGCTTTTCATGAATTGTAACATTTCTTGCCACTCCCTTCTGGCTTGCAGTGTTTCAGTTGAGAAGTCAGATGCTAGCCATATGGAGGCTCCCTTATATATTACTACCTCTTTCTCTCTTCCTTGCTTTAGGATTCTCTGTTTGTCTTTGATATTTTCCATTTTAATAATGATGTGTCTTTGAGTGCACCTCATTGGGTTCCTCTTGAATGGGGCCCTCTGTGCTTCCTGGACTTGTGTCACATTTTCTCTCCTCCAATTACGGAAGTTTTCCATCATTTTTTCAAACAGGTTCTCTATCCCTTCCTCATACTCCTCTCCTTCTGGTATTCCTATCATATGGATATTACTACATTTAAGGTTGTCCTGCATTTCTCTAAATGCCTCTTCATTCTGAGTCTCTTTTCATTTTCTTGTTCTTTCTGGAAGCTCTTTTCTACCTTGTCCTCTGGCTCGCTGATTCGGTCCTCAGCTTCATCGAACCTGCTTTTGATTCCTTCTACTGTGTTCTTCAATTCAGAAATTGTATTCTTCATTTCCTCTTGTCTCATATTGATAGTTTCTATGTCCTTTTTCATGCTGATATAGTTTGCAGTAAGTTCCTCATAGTTTCCCTGTAGCTTTTGGTAATTCTCTCTGAGCTCTCTGAGCTCATTCAGCTTCCTTAGAATCATTGTTTGGAACTCAATATCTGATAGTTCACTTGCCTCTATTTCATTTAGTTCTCTTAGTGAGGATTCCTCCTTTCCCTTCGAGTGGGGCATATATCTTTGTCTTCCTATTATTTGATAGAGACTCTTCTCTTTTGCTTCTGCTTCTTAAGTTCATCTGTCTTGGTTTCCTGACTTTGTGGTGTGAACTTCTATGGTTGGAGACCACTGTTTTTACTTTCTGGATCTGCCTCTGATGATGTCAGATGTTGTCCCTGTCTGACCTTAGGCAGTCTGTTTGAGACTTTCAGGAATCTACTCTCTGTGGCTGTCTCCTTCAGCTGATAATCTATTCACTCTACACTCAGCAGGGCGCCTTATACAGCTCAGGGTGGGGCAGAGTCCCTCTTAGGGGTGGGTTTTCATGCTGTTTGGGTTTTTTAAAATATTTTATTTATTTATTTTTAGAGAGCAGGGAAGGTGGGAGAGAAACATCAATACGTAGTTGCCTCTTGCATTCGCCCTACTGGGGGGTCCTCAATCCAGGAATGTGCCCTGACTGGAAATTGAACTGGCGAGCCTTTGGTTCACAGGCCAGTACTCAATCCACTGAGCCACACCAGCCAGTGCTGATTTTTAATATATCCATTTCAATAGCACTATGATCACAAAATATACTGTTCATAACTTCAAAATTTTTTACTTTTTGTTGAGAATTCAGTTGTAATCTATTACTGTTCCTCTGGAGACAATCTGTATTTTTGGGTGCATTTAAAATTTGGTGTTTCTCTACCATTTTCATCAATTTTATAACCCCTAGATGTAGTTTTATTAGTATTTATTTTGCTTTGTAATCATGGGGCTTCTTAAACATAAAAAATTAGATGAATCTCAAAATCATACTGTGAAAAATTTTACAGACACAAAAAGAGTATATATTGTATGATTATATTTACATAAAAGTTAAGAAATACATTCCACTCTAAACTGAAGATCAGTGGTTATCTTGGGGCCATGGATGGGGATTGATTAGAAAGGGGAATAAGGGTATCTTTAAGGGTAATGGAAATGTTCTTTGCCATAAATATGGTGCAAATTACATAAAATACTGTTGTTTTAAGCCACTAAGTTTTGAGATAATTTATTACTTAGTAATAGATAACTTATACAGAAATTTGCATTTAGAAACATGTTGATGTTGTAGTAAAACACTAAAAGGTGTGACATTGTCTATAGGACAAAGAAGTAGGCTGAGGCTATAAAAAGAGTAAGGAGTTTGTTAGCGAAGGCTCTAGGAGTGCTAGACAGCTATGGAAGACTGGGAAGACAATGAAAAACTATTGTTTAAACCTGGGAAAAAGAGAATCCATGTTTTGTAGCAGCAGAACAATTTGCAAAATGTCACCTCAATAAAGTTGGAAAAATAGAACATACAGGATCCAGCAGAAGTAAGGCTTGCTTGAGTGTGGTTGGTAGGGTAATAATATGGGTGTAATAATTTATAGTTTTAATTCAAACATGTCACCTAAAATGTCATATGGTGTGCTTGAGTGTGATATTGTTATGTTACCTGTCTGACCTTAGGCAGTCTGTTCGAGACTTCCAGGAATCTACTCTCTGTGGCTGTCTCCTTCAGCTGATAATCTATTCACTCTACACTCAGCAGGGCGCCTTATACAGCTCAGGGTGGGGCAGAGTCCCTCTTAGGGGTGGGTTTTCATGCTGTTTGGGTGTTATGATTTTGCAATAAAAGATTTTGTAATAAAAAAGGGGTGTTATTTGTGCCAGACCCTGGATATAATGAACTTACAGCTCTGGCTAAGGACAAGTCTCTGCAGAACGTTGAATGTAACAATTGGCTTCTCCTAGCTATGTATGACAAAGTACAAGAAATGAATGATGAATTCATTGATCAATTCCAACATTTTGGAAGTGGGGTCTTTAGGGTTTTCTATATATAATATTATGTCATCTGCAAATAGAGAAAATTTTACTTCTTTCTTTCTAATTTGGATGCTTTTTATTTCTTTTTCTTGCCTATTTGTTCTGCCTAGGATTTCCAGTAGTGTGTTGAATAAAAGTGACAAGAGTGAGCATTCTTATCTTGTTCTTGATCTTAAAGGAAAATCTTCCAGCTTTTAACCATTGGGTATGATCTTAACTGAAGGCTTGTCATATATGACCTTTACTAAGTTGAGGATGCTCCCTCTACAGCCACTTTGTTGAGAGTTTTCATCATGAATACATGTTGAATTTTGTCAAATGCTTTCTCTGCATCTATTGAGATGATCATTTGATTTTTACCTTTCATTTCATTAAATGATATACATATTGATTGATTTACAAATGTTGAAGTATCCTTGCACCCCTGTAATATATCCCACTTGATCATGGTGTATGACCCTTTTAATGTACTGTTAAATTCACTTTCCTAATATTTTTTGAGGATTTTTATATCTGTGTTCATCAGAGATATTGTCCTGTAATTTTCTTTTTTTTGTAGAATCATTGTCTGGCTTTGGCGTAAGGGTAATGCTGGACTTGTAAAATGAGTTTAGAAGTGTTCCTTCCTCTCCTATTTTTTTTGGAAGAACTGAGGAAGGATTGATATTAGTTCTTTCTTAAATGTATCTAAAATTCACCTGTGACACCATCTGGTCCTGTACTTTTGTTCGCTGGGAGGTTTTTGATTACTGTTTCAATCTCTTTACTAATAATTGATTGGTTCTAATTTTCTATTTCCTCATGATTTAGTCTTGGTAGGTTATACATTTCTAGGAATTTATCCATTTCTTCTAAGTTGTCTAATTTGTTGATGTATATTGGTTTATAGTAGTCTCTTATGACCCTTTGTATTGGTGTGTATCAGTTGTAACATGTCTTATTTATTATTTTATTTACTTATGCCCTTTTTTATTGGTAGGAGTGGCTAAAGATTTTTCTATTTTGTTTATCTTTGGACTTCCCTTTTAAAATGAAATTATCTACTGCAGTTATCCTAGTCTATCTCACCTCTGAGTATATCCAGAAAGGCAGATGACATGTCTTTTATTTGACAAGTCTCAGGATCAGGATCTGCACCTCTGGAGATGTACTATATGCACTACATCTGATGAGTCCAATCTACATTTAGATCAGATTTAGATATGAGATTAGGACTTTGAGCCTGAGCCCAATGTCATAATGAGATTTCAATGTTGGATAAAGGATAAACTATTTTACACAAGGGAGAAATGCAAATAATTGTGCATAGAAGAGAATTGCAGTAGACTGAAAGATATGGCCACAATATATTAGAGCTCTTGCTATACAGAGGTGGCATATTTTTCCCCACTGCTTGATTTTGATCTTTGTGAGGTATTTTGACTAATAAAATATAATATTACAAAAGTGAGGATGTATATATTCCATAACCTGAGCCTAAAGAGAAGACATTTAAAATTATGTCTTCAATCACATAAAAATGCTGTCCCGAAGTTGACATGCCATTGAAAAAGGCCAGGATTAAAGTCTTTGTGAAGAGAAAGGTCCAACCATCCTACATGTTCCAAATGAGTAAAGCCCCCTGACAAATTGGTAGCTGAATGTAGCCACATGAGTTAGCCTAGGCAAGATCAGCATATAGCCTGGTCACTCCACAATGTAAAATAATAAACAAAGCTTTCCTGTTTTAAGCCACTAAGTTTTGGGATTCTGTTACACATTATATTTTTTATTGTTATTTCAAAATTACCCTAAAACTTAGCAACTTAACAATAAACATTTATTACATTACACAGTTTCTGAGATGCTGGAGTCTTGGAACAGCTTAGCTGAGTGTCTCTGCCTAAAGACTTCTCATGAGGTTGGACTCAAGCTATTATCCAGGGCTACAGCCATTTCAGAGCTTGGCTGGGGTCGGAAAATCTGCTTCCAAACTCACTCACTTGATTGTTTGCAGGCGCATGCTCCTTTCTGGCTGTTAGCCAGAGGTTTCAGTTTCTCATTATGTGAACTTCTCCATAGGCCAGCTCACAGCATGGCAGTTTGTTTATCTCAAAGAAAATAACTCAGGAGGTGAAGAGTACATAAGATGGAAGTCGCAGCCTTTCTTTAACCTAATCTCAGAATTGACATATTATCAGTTTTGCTGTATGCTATTGGTCACACAGATTAACTCTAGTACACTGTAGCAGGGTGTTATACAAGAGTTTGAATATCAAAAGGTGGAGATCATGTGTAGTGATATTAGAGGCTGACTACCACACACAGTACTAAAAAAAATGAAATAGATATCAAGGAATCATTATTAATTTTGAAAATTATGAGAACTATATTATGGTTCCCTTATAAAAAAGTTCATAATGTAGAGAGGGGAAAAGATGGCGGAGGAGTGAGTGGGAGTAGCGCTGACCCTCTCCCAAGACCAAACTGGAATTATGACAAAATAGTGGAGAAATCACCTGGAAAATGGGGGAAAGATAGAGGGAGAGGAGTCTTGGAGCCGCAGATAGACAGTGGATTCAACTTTCACACATCCCAACGGGTGAGAAGTGCGGTGGAGGCTTGAGAGGATGGGCTGGGCACCCATGGGCACCAGCACTAGAGGGACATTGAAAAGGCCAGTTGGATCCCCCTGAGAAGGACAGGGTGTGAATCATAAACAGGTACCCCTAGCCTACAGCATCTGAAACCAGGAAAGCACACAGATAAAACACAACCTGAAAAGTTTAGGGGTGCTCTCTGCCAGAGACAGGCGGCTGGGGATGCAAAGAGACATTTAAAGGGCCAACACAAAAATTTGCAGTGGCAGCCGCCTTCCTTGATCTCTGGGTAGAGGCAGCACGAGAGTGGGTTGGTGCCTGAGGAAAGATTAATGAGGAAAACTTGGTGAAGAGAACTGAGATGGTGGCCAGGGGAGCCCCGGTGATAACTCACCTCCCACTCTGCAGCTACCATCTCGCTCAGGCATAAGTGAATCAATAAACCTGCCTTCTGCACACTCCACACACAGCTTGTGTGCGTGTGGGCTGGAGGCTGAGTGCAGACAGGAAAGAAGAAATAGAGGATTCCTGGCCAAAGGGGATACACAGCTGCATAGAGACCCTTGAGGAGACTGGAGACGGAGGTGTTAGGGAAAGAACTGGAGGATTAGGCAGGATTCCTGGAGCTGACTCCCTCCCCGTTCCATAGTCTCCATTCTGCACAGGCAGGCCATGCCTCCAAAGAGGCAGAAGCAGGTGCGCAGCTGGTTGGCCCATAATTACAACACAGTCCCCAGAAATAGCGGATCCCTGGCTGAAGGGGTCACAGAGCTGCCCAGAAACCCTCGAGGAGAGACTAGAGAAAGAGGCGATGGGGAGTCCCAGTGCTGACTCTTCCTCTGTCCATGATCCCAATCTTGCTCATGCAGACTACTCTCCTGAATGCTAGCAGTCTATAAGGGAATGATAGTTCTGCCATCAGGTGGCACTGCTCCGCCCTGTGGTGCCTAAGCCTGACAGATGAGGACACAGTGAGCAGATTGACAATCACAGGAGACAGACATAGACAGTAAATTCCTGGAAGGCTCAAACAAACACCCCAAGGTCAGATAGGGTCAACAACTGACATCATCAAAGGTAGACCCAGAAAGAAAAGTAAGTAAATAAATAAAAAGACCCGCCTACTACAATAGAACTTAATCCACAAAGTCAGGAAATCTAGACGTATAAATTGAAGCAGAAGCAAACTAATAATAATAATAATAGACTTTCACAAAAATGGGAAGAAAAAGAATTTCCCCCCCCAAATGAGAGGGAAGGAGGAATCCCCACAGAGAGAGCTAAATGAAATAAGAGGCACGGGAACAATCAGATACTGAATTGAAAACAATGGCTCTAAGGAAGCTCAATAAGCTCAGCCAGCTCAAAGATAACTATGAGAAACTGCAGAGAAACTATCAGGATCTTACTACAAACTATATCAACCTGGAAAAGGACATAGAAACTATCAAGAAGACTCAAGAGGATATGAAGAATACCATTTCTGAATTGAAGAACACAGTAGAAGGAATCCAAAGCAGGCTGGATGAAGCCAAGGATCTAATCAGTGAGATGGAGGATAAGGGAGAAAGAAGATCTCAGAAAGAACAAGAAATGGAAAAACGACTCAAAAAGAATGAAGAGGCATTAAGGGAAATGCAGGACAACCTGAAACGAAATAATATCCATATAATAGGGATACCAGAAGGAGAAGAAGAGGAGCAAGGGATGGAGAATATCTTTGAAAAAGTAATGATGGAAAATTTCCCCAATTTGAGGAAAGAAAAGGTCTCATGGGTCCAGGAAGAACAGAGGTTTCCATTCAAGTGGGACCCAAGGAGGTCAACTCCAAGACACATCACCATTAAAATGGCAAATACCAAAGACAAAGAAAGAATCCTAAAGACAGCAAGGGAGAAACAGGGAATAACATACAAGGGAGCCCCAATACGGCTAGGAGATGACTACTCAACAGAAACACTACAAGCCAGAAGAAAATGGAAAGAAATATTCCAAGTAATGAAAAGCAAGGGCCTACAGCCAAGGCTCCTCTACCCAGCAAGGCTCTCAATTAAAACAGAAGGGGAAATAAGGAGTTTCCCAGACAAAAGAAGGCTAAAAGAATACGTTTCCACCAAACCAGCACTGCAAGATATGCTAAAGGTACTGGTTTAAGAAGATGAAGGAAGAGTGAGAAAGAGAAAAACATAGGTACGAAGGGAAAAAATGAGTAAGTTGCTATCAAAAATAACTCTCAATGTAAATGGACTAAATACCCCAATCGAAAAATACAGGATAGCTAAATGGATAAGAAAATATGACCCACACATATGCTCCCTACAAGAGACACACCTCAGAACAAAGGACCTATACACATTGAAAGTAAAGGGATGGAAAAAAATATTCCAAACAAATGGGCAAGAGAAAAAAGCAGGAGTTGTAATACTTATATCAGACCAAATAGATTTCAAAATACAGGCCATAAAAAGAGACCCAGAGGGGCACTTCATAATATTTAAAGGAAGAATCCATCAAGAAGACATCAACATTGTAAACTTATGTGCACCCAACATAGGAGCACCCAAATATATAAGGAAAACCTTGGACGACTTCAAAAAAGATATACACAGCAACACACTGATAGTAGGGGATTTTAACACCCCGTTCTCAAAAATGGACAGATCTTCCAAAGAAAACATCAACAAGGATATTGTGGAGCTGAATGACGCACTGAATCAAATGGACTTTACGTACATATACAGAATCTTACATCCCAAAGAAGCAAAAGACACATACTTTTCAAATGCTTGTGGACGTTTTTCAAAGATAGACCACATGATAGGACACAAAGCAAGCCTCAGCAAATTCAGAAAAATTGAAATATCAAACTCTTTCTCGGACCACAAGGGATACAAACTGGAAATCAACGTCAAAGAGAAACCTTAATAACTTGCAAACTCATGGAGACTGAACAGTAGACTATAAAACAATGAATGGGTCAGTAATGAGATAAGAGAAGAAATCAAAAAGTTTCTGGAAACAAATGAAAATGAACAGACAACAGTCCAAGACCTATGGGACACAGCAAAGGCAGTCCTGAGAGAGAAGTTCATAGCAATACAGGCTTACCTAAAAAAGATGGAAACATTGCAAATAAATGACCTAACCCTATGACTTCAAGAACTGGAGAAACAACAACAAATAAATCCCAAAGCAAGTAGAAGTAAGGAAATAGTCAAGATCAGAGCAGAACTGAATGACATAGAGATGAAAAGAACAATTCAAAGGATCAACCAATCCAGGAGCTGGTTCTTTGAAAAAATAAATAAAATCGACAAGCCTTTAAGCAGACTCATCAAGAAAAAAAGGGAGAGGACCCAAATAAATAATATCAGAAATTAAATAGGAGAAATAACAATTGATACCGCAGAATGATAAAGGATCCCATCAAAAAATAGGCAAAGGACCTGGGCAGATGCTTTTCCAAGGAGGAGATACAGAGGGCCCAGAGGCATTTGAAAGGATGCTCAGCATCACTAGCCATCAGAGAAATGCAGATCAAAACCACCATGAGATACCACCTCACACTGGTCAGAATGGCCATCATAAACACATCAACAAAGAATAGGTGCTGGCTAGGCTGTGGAGAAAAGGGAACCCTAGTACACTGTTGGTGGGAATGCAGACTGGTGCAGCCACTGTAGAAAGCAGTGTGGAATTTCCTCAAAAAGCTGAAAGTGGAACTGCCTTTTGATCCAGTGATTCCCCTGCTGGGACTATACCTTAAGAATCCCAAAACGGCAATACAAAACAACCTATGCACCCCAATGTTCATAGCAGCACAATTTACAATAGCCAAGTGCTGGAAGCAACCTTAATGCCCATCAGTAGATGATTGGATCAAAAAATTATGGTATATTTACACAATGGGATGCCATGCAGCAGAAAGAAAAAAATTACTACACATCGCGACAGCATGGATGGATCTAGAGAGCATTATGCTAAGTGAAATAATCCAGGGGGCCAAAGACAAATACCATATGATCTCACCTATAAGCGGAACTTAACCAACAAAACAAAGATGCAAGGAAAATAAGACCAGCAACACTGATAGAACAAAGAAACCAACAGAGACAAGAGGGAAGGAGGTAGGGGTGGGAGGTGGAAAAGGAAGAGAAGGGGCAAGTCAAGGAACATTTAGCAAGGACTCATGGGCAAAGCCAAAGTGGGGAATGATTGAGGGATGGAGAGGGGGGAGCGGGGCAGGGGAAAGTGGTGGGGGGAAGGCAGAGCCAGATGTATTTGAAAAATTAAATTAATTAAAGAAACTAAAAATAGAACTGAAAAAATATAAAGAGTATATCAATTGAAAAAATATTCATAATGTTTGAAATTTATACTAAAGATAGGGGAGTATAATGACATAAGGCATAAGATATATTTGAAGTATTTCCACAACAACAAAAAAGGATAGATAACCCAAGCATGGAATTACCTTTAAAATTGTTGAGTGTGGGTGATAGGCATAGGGAGTGAATTATCTAATTAGTGTAGGCTTGACATATTTCTTATGAAATTTTAAAATCATCATTAATGATATGCTACAAATGGAATCCTTTGCAACTTTGTAAACTTGGGGAAAATTTTACATACCAACTTTAAAATGTGTGAGGAAGTACGTACTTTTTCAAATTTCTTTTAAAGGTTATGCAAGCAAAATATAAACAAAGATCACTGATACCAGAGGATGTTGAAGGTGACTTTTTGCATTTGAGTTACTATCTGCAGCCCAAAGCTGAGAACTAAGTATAGATAAACCCCCCCACCACATTTTTAAGAGGGCCTCCAAGGACCAATCAATAATTGGGGCCAGATATTTCCTTCAGTGATTATCAAGAACCTGGTGAACTGACTTTGTTAGTCTCAAATATCTCTGCAGGACACTCTTTAAGTCTATAAAACAAAAGACTGATGAGAGGGAAGGTAAGTCAACATTTAGTAAGCACCCAATTGGCAAGTTACAACAGTTTTTCTTTCTCCTTCCCCTTCAGGAATAATAGGTAAGTATCTCTCTTCTTGGCATGATACTTGTTAACACCTGCCTGTGGTACTATAATAGGAGTATAGTGAGGGAGACTTTGGGAGAACTTGACATGTACCTCCTGGAGTTGTTGTGGTATATGTAAATACAGCTACTGTTGCCAGCTTCTCTATTACAAATGTCTGAAAGCTGGGAGTTTGTTGGAATAGCCAGTGGAAGGAGAGCAATGAGGGAATGCAGTGCAGTGTTCTTGGTGATGACCTCAGCAGTCCCCTTGAATCTACACGAAAGAGTACATGGTATAGGAGTGACTAATGTAGTAGGACTACCCAGGCGGTCAAAATTTAAGGAAACCTTTCACATAGAGAAGTGGTTTGGATGTGACTCTAATGTATCATGAGCCGAATAGGAGACTCACTGAGATTACACTATACATTGCCCTCCCCTGCAAAAAGAAAAAACATCTGTGGTAGGCATTACTATTATATTACTCATCCATATACAAATCCTTTCTACTTCTGGACACATGGAACATTTGCCCACTGAAGGTATATGATATGGCCATGTGATCTGAACTGCATTGACTAATTAAATGCGGTCAAAAGTAGCATGTATCACTTCTATGCTGAAGTATTTAATTGTTGGTACTTGGCACTACAGCCTACTTTTTCCCACCACAGTGCTTGTACAAGCATTTATTGATGGAGATGCCATATTGATTGAAGCATTCTGGAATGCTGACCCAACATACAGAGACATATGAACTGAAAAGTCACCTAGAACCCAGAAGACTTTATAAGACTAATTTTGACCATCTTTTTTTGTGCCCTGACTGGTGTGGCTCAGTTGTTTGGGCATCATCTTGCAAAGTGAAAGGTAACCAGTTCAATTCCAAGTCAGGGCAAAGGCCTAAATTGCAGGTTTGGTCCCCAGTTGGGGGCGTGCGAGAGGCAACCGATCAATGTTTCTCTCCATGTCTTTTTCCCTCCCTTCCCTTTGCTCTAAAAATAAATTGTTGGGAAACATCCATCTGGTTTCAGGAACTGTAGCCCTGCTGACAGGCGAGAGGGTCCCAAGGCTGGAGCTAATCAAGGAGGCCTTGGGAAAATAGGCCACTGAGGAGACAAAACCTGCCTCCCTCACATAATCCTGCTCATCCCCAGAGGATGGCTGATTTGTCAATGATGGGTAAGACCCCTCGATGGCAGGGGCAAACTAAGACAGGCATAGCCACAATGGGCATCAGGGAAAAACTTGGGAGACATAGAGAAAGGGCACAAAGGCCCTCACCCCCAGTTTGATATGGCCAGGATACTCGTTTTATTTGAAAAAAGTATCCTTATCTCTTGGCGGCTCTGATTCCAACCTGGCTCAAGCTTGAAACAATACTGGAGACAGCCCTAAACTGGATCTGGCAGTTCCCAGGGGAAATCAGGCCTAGAAGTAAATTCCTTAAAGCATGCTTTGTTTCTCCCTCAAAAACTATGATAACCAGCTCATGCTAGGAAGGGAATTTACATTATTTATAGACCCTGACCCTAAACCCTTTGGTGCTCTTATGTTTACGCTCTCATGTTTACTCGTCTCCTCTCAGACCTATGTAAATCAGTGTGTTCCTGCCATCTGTTTTCTTAAAAACATCATCTATTCTCTGAAAACATTTACATATTTCTGTAATGAGATTATCTGTACATTCCTATTACCTAGCCCTATTGATAACCCTTTCAATAAAAGCCATTGGACACAGGGGCTCGGGGTCTTCTCCACTAGAGGGAACTGTCACCCCTCTCTCGGCAGACAGAGAAGTGTCTGGTATGACTTATTTTATTTCCCCCATCTGTGACGACCCCAGGACGGGCTCTGCAGGATCAGAATCCATGCTTCCTCCCTCAGCTGGTGCCCGAACAGGGACCTGAATTGTCTGCCTCAATAAATAAATAAAATCTTTTTTTTTAATTTTTTTAAAAAAGGTCTTTTTGGAAGCCACTGAGATTTTGGAGTTGTTTCTGGCTGTAACAGAGCTTTAAAAATCTGACTGTTTCTCCTTCAGTGAGGACATCTTAAAACATCATCAACAACTGACGGGACACTAATTATGTAAGGCAATCCCTACTCTCTCTTATTCTCCTATCTCCTAATCCTATAGGGAGTTTTGCTTGAAAAAGGCAGTAGAAGAGGTTGGGTTTCCTGTAAATTGTGGAGAGATGTCCCCTGATAACACTCTGAAGAAAGCTTTGAATCCATTATGAGATCGAATATTAGAGTTTTTAAATTAAATGACTTTTTAATAACTGAAAGTAACCAATGTCCAGAAAACAGTGGCATCTGGTCAAGATAGTTTTAAGATATTTATTACTTAATATGATATTGATAATATAAGAAGTAGCAGAGCTGGGAGCAATGATGAGAGAGGACGAGGGTTCCGTAATTGCAGCTTACCCACATCAGACTGATCAAGATCATTAAGCCACTTACAGCTATAAAATTTAAGAATACATTAGCCAATTAATATATGTGCATATATACACAGTCCATGGACACAGGCAACAATGTGGTGAAAGCAAGGGGAGGTGGGGACTGGGTCGAGAGGAGCAAAGAGAAGGAAACGGGGGACACCTGTAATAGTGTCAAAAAAACAATACCTTATAGCCACAGCAATCTTGAGAAAGAACAACTTGGAGAAATTATGCTACCTGATAGCAAGATACACTACAAGACCATAGTTATCAAAACAGGATGGTGGTGGCATAAAAACAGACACATGGATCAATGGAAGAGAATAGATAGCCCAGAAATTAACCCATGCCTTTATGGTCAAATAATATTTGACAAAGGAGGAAAGAACATCCAATGTGGTAAAGATAGTATGTTTAATAAATGGTGTTAGGAAAACTGAGCAGATATATGCAAGAAAATGAAACACACAACCTTCTTACAACATACACAAGAATAAACTCAAAATGGATTAAAGACTTAAATGTTAAACTCAAAACCATAAAAATTATAGAAGAAAACATAAGCAGTAAAATACTGGACTTTTCTCATAGCAATATTTTTTGTGATATATCTCCCTGGGCAAGGAAAACAAAAGAAAAAATAATGGAATGAGACTACATCAAACTAAAAAGGTTTTGCACAGCAAAGGAAACCATCAACAAAATCAAAAGACAACCCACTGAATGGAAGAACATATTCACCAATGATATATCTGATAAGGGGTTAATATTCTAAACTTATAAAGAAATTATAAAACAACACCAAAAAGAGAACCAATCTAATTAAAAAGTGGGCAAAGGACCTCAATAGAAACTTCTCCAAGGAGGACATACAGATGGCCAATAGACATATGAAACTATGCTCACTGTCACTAATCATCAGAGAAATGTAAATTAAAACCACAATAGGATATCACTTCACACCTGTCAGAATGGCTATCATCAATAAATTTACATTCAACAAGTACTGGTGAGGATGTGGAGAAAAGGGAACCCTTTACCCTGTTAGTGGGAATGCAGATTGGTGCAGACACAATGGAAAGCAGTATGGAGATACCTCTAAAAATTAAAAATGGATCTGCCCCTTGACCCAGTGATCTCACTTCTGGGAATATATCTGAAGGAACCCAAAACACTAATTCCAAAGAATATATACACCCCTATGTTCATAGCAGCATTATTTATAATAGCCAAAATTTGGAAGCACCCTAAGTGTCCATCAGTAGATGAGTAAATAAAAAAACCATGGTACATTTACACAATGGAATACTATGCAGCCTTAAAAAAGAGGGAAATCTTACCTTTTGTGAGAGCAAGGATCAATATGCAGAGTATTATGCTAAGTGAAGTGAGCCAGTCATAGAAAGATGTACCTTGTGACTTATATGTAGAATCTAACTAACAAAATAAATTAACAAACAAAGTAGAAATAGACTCATAAAGACAGAGAACACACTGACAGCTGTCAGAGGGTAGGGGCTGGAGAGTAAGGTGATAAAGGTAAAGAGATTTAGGGGGAAAAAAACCCTCATAGAAGACTACAACAATAAGGTGATTACCAGAGGGAAAGGGGGGTGAAGTGAGATACAAGAGGGTAAAGGGGGAATAAATGGTGTCAGAAGGAAACTTGACTTTGTGTAGTGAACACACAATACAATATACAGATGGTATATTATAGAATTGTACATATGGAACCTTTATAATTTTGTTAAGCAGTGTCACCCAAATAAATTCAAAAAATAAAAAAATTAAATTAAAATTTGAAAGAATACATTATATGCACACAGTGTATGATTGATAATAAGTACCTTTCTGCTGCTACTATCTGGAGAGTGAGTGCCCTTTTTTGGTCATTTCTCTTTGAAAGATAATATGCTTAGGAGTCTAAACTTTCCCTTTGCTACTTTTTTAGGTATTATGACAATACAGCTTCTAGTGAAGAACTTTTCTGTTGAATCTCCACAGTGCCCAGCACAGTGTTTTTTACATCATGCCAATCTAAATGAATGTTTATGGCATATTTTACTAGAGAACAAGGTACTCTCAGGATTCAAGCAATCTATGGAATAGACAAATTACAGGCACAGCATCTCAGTTCTTACTTATGTTCAGTTGACTTAATGTAAATCCTTACTCAGTATTTTTTGCTTTTGATACTTGGTTCTCATTCCAGATTTCCCTTTTAGCCTCATTGGTGGGTTACACTGTCCTCTGTTGATCAGGTAGCCTTACTTCTATTTGCAAACCGAAGCTATTTACCTAATCTCCTAGGGTATTTGAGGAAATATTGTCCTTCTTGAGTATTTGCTACTCACCGCCATCACCATTTCAGGAAAATTCAGCTCAGTGATGTTCACAGCTTCAGTATGGAATATCCTTGAACTTGCCTCTTTCCCTTGAGACACAGATCCCCTGGACTGTGCCTTCTCTATACATATATGTATCTCTTGATCCTCTCTATCAGTCCTTCCGTCAATTATACTGCTTCTCCACATGTATACACAAACACATATATATGCCCTGATCCTATCCAACTTGAAGTTACTCTCAAAATGACATGTGATTTTAGGGCAGAGTTTTATGGATCCCAGCAGATAATAAAAATCTCTCATTGTAGGTATTAAAAAATGTATGGAACTTGTCAATTTATGTAGTCATTTCACACTCCAGTGGTTATATTTATTCATAGAGATAAAAAACCTATTCTTAAATCTATTGTACTCCTTGAAAAGACAACCTTAATAATAAATAGAAACCATTCATTTCCAATACCTTGCCATTTTGTTTGAACTCTAAATCTCCCTATATTTTTATCTTATAAAAGAATTCAAAATAATTGATAAATATTGTTATTTCAATGCAGTTTTAGTCAACTTACTTTCATAGTTATTCAGATAGCTTTATCAAGAAGTCATTGAGTTTGAAAAGTGCAAAATACAAACAATATCTTTTTTTTTCATTTGTTTCTCTTCTTTTTGAAACTCTCTCCACCCTCTTTTGGCAACTCAGGCAACTTTTCTTTACTTTTGTGGTCACTTTTCAGTTTCATTGGGTGGTTTTCCTCTATCAATCTCTTAAATGTTGATTTATTTCAGTACTCCATACTGAGACTTCTTATAAGATCTCAAGGGAATCCATCCACTCTTGTGATGGCAATTACTACCACATACGATGAATCTGGTGCTGGAGATACAGATATAAACAAAATAAAGTCTTTCATTGAATTTACATTCTAGTTAGTGAAGGTAACAAAAATAAAGCAATTGGTGGTAAGTGCTATAAGAATATAAGGCAAGTTAAAGGATCAAGGTGTTATTTTGCATATGGTTGTCACTGAAGGCTTAGTAGGAAGACAGAATTGGGCTCGGACTCAGATGAAATGAGAAAGTGAGTCATGTTAAGGCCCCTGGGGGATATATATTCTTGGCAAAGAGAACAGATAGCACAAAGGCCCTGAGGCAGGCATATGCCTGGTAGGTTTGAGGAACATCAAGACCAGTATGGTGGGAACGGAGTGAATGAGGGGAGAGTAGTTTGTGATTTTCGTCAGGGACATGACATGGTATGGTTTATTGTTTTTTGACTTTGTAAAAAATAAAAATTGTATGTATTCAAGGTATACTCAATGATGCTTTGATGATATACACAGTGAAATGATTACTATAATCAAGCTAATAAACATATCTCCTTACATAGTTACCATTTGTTATGTGGTTAGAGCACCTGAAATCTCCTCTCTCAGCAAATTTCCAGTTTTCAGTACAGTATTATTAACTGTAGTCATCATGCTGTACATTAGATCTCTAGACTGATTCACCCTACACAACTGTGACTTTATACTCTTTGATCAACATCTCTCCGTTTTACACACCACTCCCCCCCAGATAACCACTGTTCTCCTCTTTGCTGCTACATATTAACTTTTTAAGATTCCATGTGTGAGTGATATTGTGCAGGGGTTTTTTTCTTTCTGTATCTGGCTTATTTTCTAATGCATAATGCCCTCCAGGTTTATTGGTATGTTTATATTTTAAGATTCAGAGTGACCAATATGGGCATTCAAGGATAGAAGCAGAAAGAACAGTTGGGAAGCTACTGCTATAACCAGGCAAGAAATGGTGGTGATTTGAACTGGGTTAGCTATGAAATAGGGAAAAAGTATAAGATTCATAATAGATTTTAAACTTTGAGCTGAAGGATTTTTGTTTGTTTGTTTGATTGGATGAGAATAGGTGGTCTCAGTTTCTTGATTTGACCTACTAGTTAAGTCTGTATCCTTATCCAGACCTACAGATCCACAAAAACATATATCCAACTACCAACTGAATAACTTCAACTAGATGTCTCCAGGCACCTCACGTTAAAAAAAATAACTCATCCTCCCCTACCTTACTCTTTCTTCTAATTAATTGCACCCTCATATACCCCAATGTTCATACACCTTCTTTCTCACACTCTCTCAAATTTAATTACTCAATAAACCTAACTGAGTCTATCTTCTAAATTCCTCCTATTTATCCATTTTTCCCCATTCTCATTCCCCTTGCCACCTTCTTTCAAGTCCTCAACTGTTGCTTAGAAAATTGCAATATTCCCATAACTGACATTACCTCACTGAGTCAGCAATCTTTTCTAACTGATTCATAGCAACTGCGGTAGTGCCTAATAAAGAGTAAGCAATAAACTTTGTTGAAGCAAATTAACATATGAATTCCTAGATGATGGTTAATTTTGTATGTCACTTTAGCTAAGCTCCATTTCCCTGGTATCTGATCAAACCCTAGTCTAAATGTGGCTGTAAAGGTAATTTTTGGATGAGATTAACATTTAAATAAGTAGACTTTGAGTAAAGCAAATTACCCCCCATAACATGAGTGGGCAAGTGGGCCTCATCCAAATAGTTGAAGGTCTTAACAGCAAAAAGACAAAAATCTCCTAAGAAAGAGGAAATTCTGCCAGCACACTGCCTTTGTACTTGAGCTGCAACATGAACTCTTCCTTAAGTCTATATCTAACCAGTCTACCCTACAGATTTGAACTTGCTGAACTTCATAATCTTATGAGCCTGATTCTTTGAGATATATATACTTATATCTATAAAATATATACAAATACCTATATATAACATATATACACACACATATGTATGTGTATATATATAAAACACACACACACACACATATATGTATATATGGTTGCTGTTCTCTGGAAAATCCTAACACAGCCTGTGCATCAAGGCATGCAACCTCAATGACACATCTAAGAATACTTCATCATATAGGCTGATGTTTAAAAGTAGTTAAAATAATGACTTACAATAATCACTGAACATAGGTGAAATTCAAAGATCACATTTTGTCACCACTTCATAGCACTGATTAGCGAGACACTTCTGATTTGCAAATCCCTACTATAGTTTCTCAAGCCTACTTCCACCAGCCCCCACAGTAGGGTAAGGAATATATAATCTTAGATTAATATCTTGGCAACTAAGCTCAATACCAGCTCAAGTGCTACCAGTATTATGGAAGTGTACCCTGCTTCCAATAAACTCATGGTTTGCCTTGCTACACAACATCAAGCTCTCCCTCTGTGATCTGTTTCTTGAATTTGGGTAACGGTCTTGATTTTCAAGAGTCCATCAGTCATAAATTTCTATTCCTTTTGTTTTTCCCTCAGATACTAAATTTTAACCTTGAATAATTATTGTCTTCTAAGACTATAAGTTTTTACCTGTCAGTATACCTGTCTAATGTCTCTGGACATCCTTGGTTCCAGTTCTCCTGAAGTTTAGACTTCCTTGCCCCATATGTCCTACCCTAGTGGATTTATCTGCTCTCAGTGTTCTGGATATCATTCTGTGCCATTTGCCCATCTTACTGCTTGCTAATTGTACCTCAATTCTGGCACAAAGCATCATTGATGCAATTCAAAGAGCTGCCACCTGGTGTACGGCAGCACTTCTTGGTGAACTAGGCCCAAGAGGTCAGGCTATTTTGTCATATGCAAGAGAGGGAAATTAATACACATGACCCAGATTATAATGTTTTAAAATATAGTTTATATATTAACCACAAAGATATTAATGTACAATTTGTATCTTTATCTCATAGCAGAAGAAAATTAGCTGATTTTCTGGAAAATCAACCTCTAAAAAAATAAATGAATAAAAACAATAAGGTAAAATACATGATTTTACAAACATGCTATAGTAGACAATTTTACCTATATTTTAAATAATGCACTGAAAGTCACTGTTTCAAAAATAGGATAATGAAACTATAATTCCAGTATTGTTTTGAGTCATCTGACACACATATAGTTTAGAATATGAAAAATGAAAGAAACCAAAAAAGCTGAAAGTTGAAAATTTTTCAATGGACCATTGAGATTCACGGTTCTATACTATGTTTTTGTTCTCTTTGTATTAAAATATCCTTTCAAAGAACAACTTTAAGCCTCATAATTTCCTAGAGAAACAAAATAGTACTAGTGACTTAAAATATTAATGTCTAAAAATTTTTGATCATTCAATCAGATCCATTAAAAACATTTATAAGTCAGAAGGTGAGCTGAGGCTGGAGGTGGAGGCTCAGCTGTTAGGTGAGCTGAGGCCAGGCCAAGCCAGGCCAGGCAGGCCTTGGAGGCAGTGGCTAACAAAGACACTGGTGCTGGTCTGGGGCTTGGGTCGACAGAAACACCCCAAAATTTGGTCTCCTCCACTCATCTTAGATGAGGGTCTTCTGCCACAGGCCTGGACTACTGCCCCAGGCTTTTATTTTGGGACCTTAAAGGTCCTGCCAGATTAATTATTATTACGCCCACTCTTTTTTCACAGTTGAAGAAACTGAATCCCAGAGAACTGTAGTACATTACTTGGAGTGACACAATTGACAAGAAGCAGAGTATCTAAGTCTTTTCGTTTTTTTTAAGATTTTTATTTATTTTTAGACAGAGAAGGGAGGGAGAAAGAGAGGGAGAGAAACATCAATGTGTGGTTGCCGCTAACGCACCCACTACTGGGGACCTGGCCTGAAACCCAAGCATGTGCCCCG
This sequence comes from Pteronotus mesoamericanus, assembly GCF_021234165.1. Taxonomy (NCBI): domain Eukaryota; kingdom Metazoa; phylum Chordata; class Mammalia; order Chiroptera; family Mormoopidae; genus Pteronotus; species Pteronotus mesoamericanus. The sequence goes on along the minus strand of NW_026555026.1, from coordinate 48,849 downwards.
ACTGGGAGTCAAATTTGTGAGCCTTTGGCTTGCAGGCCAGTGCCCAGTCCACTGAACCACACCAGCCAGGGCACATAAACAAAATCTTAATGTCCTTCGATAATCCCTCCATCAGTTTCACAACTAGAGATGACGAGTTAACCGTCTTCGTACCTTATGGCAAACACACTGAAACACTTAATGCATATGTAAAATGCAGCCAGGATATCCCAATTTATTTAGTTTTTCAACACAAGAAGAAAAAGTTAACACCACAGAATATATAAATTGCAGTCCTCCTCTATTTGAGGATGAACGTATGGAGTTTGCATGATCAGAGGACCCAGAATCAGGAAACCAGGTTCCTAGTTAATTAACTAATTCAGAGATCTTAAGCAAAGCAATTAAGTTACATCAGCTTCCTCCACTATAAAATGGGAATTACACCTGTTCCACCTACCACACAGTACTGTTGGGAGAATTAAATAAAAACATGTAAATGTAGATGCTTTGAACGGAGTAAAAACAATAAACAAATATAAGGACATTGACTTGTTACCCAGATTACTAAAGATAGCAAATCATTTTCATAAACTGACCATGTAACAAAATGCATTTATCTGACTCCCATCCCCATAAAGAACACCGTCAATGATCCAACTATAATTTAAAAATCTCGTATATTCAGAAATAAGAAGAAAAGTTAAAAAACATGTTCATTTTCACATTGAAATTGGAGAGGACATTGCATCAATTATTTTAAAGATGGAAAAAATGATTTGAAGTAAATATTCTTCAACAGGAAAAACACTGTTGCCAAATTAATGCAGCAGTGTCAGTGAACTGTAGGTGAGATACACCAAAAGTTACAGCAGCTTGAGAAAGTTTAGCACAACTCAGAAGGAAAATATAATAGATAGAAAGTGTTAGAAGAAAGGATATGAGACAAGGAGAATGGATCCAGAAAGAAAAATATTTATAAGTTATAACCATAAATAAGAAACTTTAAAAAAACCTTCCAAATAGTTGCTAAGATTAGAAAACTCTTATCATATACTACATAGAAACTTAATGATTTTAAGCATTCTGAAGTATTTGTAGGTATCTACGTTAATATTCAAAGAGCTTAGTTTCCAATGTTTGCTAATCAATATGGCTTCACACTATCAATAGCTAAAGGCTTAAGACATAATATACATTTAGAGTGGAATTTATTGTTATTGATACTGGATATATATGTGCATTTCATACACATCTTGGAAAAAGTTTAAACTATATTTTGGCCATGTTCCAGTTACATCTGTTTATACTATCATTTTTACTCCATTTATGACTGATTTGAAAAAAACTGGTACTAGAACTGTTAATCCCATTTTTTCTTGTTCATTTCTGCTTACTTTTGTATTACCTGCTGTATTTTGCCATGTATAATGGGAACTTTTTTGCCCAAACTGTTGATGGAAACATAAGGATGCAAATTATATATGGGTAGTACTAATTCCTTGTCTATATAAATGTTTTTAATTCTTTTATTTATGCTTATGCATTAAAAGTATACCTCTACAAAGCAATAATGATACTTGTATGCAAAATAATACCCTCGAATATGATAATTGGTTCTCTCTTTAAATACAAAGAAATAAAAAATTGAATTAAAAAATTAAAATCAGAAATCAAGATGGCAGAGGAGTGAATGGAAGTCACACTGACCTCCTCCCAGGACCAACCTGGCATTACTACTAAATTGTGGATAAATCGCCTGGAACAAACAACTGAGTGTGGAACAGTAGTGAGAGAAGAACCTTATAACCTTGGAGAGACAGAAGAATAATCTTTACCACAACCTAACTGGGAAGGAGTGTGGTAGAGACTTGAAAAGGAGGGCAGGGAACCCACGGGTCGCAACACCAGAAGGATACTGAAACGGCTAGTTGAATTCACCTGAGAAGAGTGGGGTATAAACACTAAGAGGGGATCTCCAGCCTACAGCAAAAGAGCCCAAAAAGTACACAGGTAACAGCCAGCAATGAAAAGCAGCAGGGTTGCTCTCTGCCAGAGATGGGTGGATGGAGATGCAAAGAGCCTTTGAAAGGGCCAACACATGATTTTTCTTTGCTGCCACTTACCCTGGTTTCTGGCAAAGGTGGGGGCAGAGTGAGCTAAAGATGCATGACAAGAGAAGGGGAAAGGAGGCTTTGGGGAGAAAACTGAGAGAGTAGCCGCCAGAATCCCAATGCTGACTCCTTTCCCACATGGCAGCAGCCATCTGGCTCAGGCAGACCATTCCCTTGAGTGGAAGCAGAGTGAAAGGACTCAATAACCCCACCCTCAGGAGAGACTCTGCCCAGCCCTGTGGTTTCTAAGCCTGACTGCTGAGTGCAGAGTGACTAGATTAACAAGTGGAGGGGACAGCCACAGACGGTAGATTCATAGAAATTTCAAACAGACTGCCTACGGTCAGACAGGGTCAATATCTGACATCATCAGAGGCAGATCCAGAAAGAAAAACACAGTGGTCTCCTACCATAGAAGTTCATAACACAAAGTCAGGAAATCAAAACAGATCAATTTAAGGAGAAGATGCAAAAAGGAAGAGTCTCACGAATAATGGGAATACAAAGAAACACACCTCACTCAAAGGGAAAGGAGGAATCCCCAGAAAGGAACTAAATGAAATAGAGGCAAGTAAACTATTAGATATTGAGTTCGAAACAATGGTACTAAGGAAGCTCAATGAGCTCAGTGAGCTCAGAGAGAATTACCAAAAACTACAGGGAAACTACAAGGAACTTACTGCAAAATATATCAGCATGAAAAAGGACATTGAAACTATCAGTAAGATACAGGAGGAAATGAAGAATACAATTTCTGAAATGAACAACACAATAGAAGGAATCAAAACAAGGCTAAATGGAAGAGAGGATCGAATCAGTGAGCTGGAGGACAAAGTAGGAAAAAGCTCCCAGAAAGCAAGAAAATGAAAAGACTCAAAAAGAATGAGGAGGCATTTAAGGAAATGTCACACTGCGTGGCAGCTATACAGGTGCAACGCCATGGGGGAGGGCTGCAGAGAGTGCTGTGCTCCCTGAAACCTGAGGGAAACCTGCTGGGACCAGCTGAGGTGGGAAAAGGGCTCTTAAACCCGCAGAGCACGTCCTGGGGTTGTCGCTGATGAGGGGGAATAAACACAAAATGTCGCAAACACTTCTCTGTTTGCCAGGAAAGCAGACGGGGGCACTTCCCTCTTACTGGAGAAGGCCCTGGCACATCCCCCTAGTGGGGAAGGCCATGGTGCCCTTTGTTCCAAGGCTTTTATTGAAAAACTTATCAGTGGGCTAGGTAACAGGAATGCATACATACACTCGTTACATTAGCATGTTAAGTTATACAGAGAATAGATACCTTTAAGAAAACAAGTGACAGGAATTCACTGATTTACATGAGTCTGAGAGGAGACCAGTCTAAACAAAAGAGAATGAGGATAGGGGCAAGTGCCTTAATGATAAAGGGTAAGGAGTATAAATAATGTGAAGGTCCTTTGCAGCATGAGCTGACCAGAGATCTGAGGGAGGAACAGAGCACACTCTAAAGAATTTATTTTTAGGCCTGATTATCCCAGCAACCGCCAGGTCTGATTTAGGGCTGTTTTTCCTGCACTGCTTCAAGCCTGAGCCAGGCGGGGGGAGGGAACCACCAAGAGATAAGGAGACTGCTTCTCGGCTGCGATGAGGACTCCAGCGATGTCCAAGACAAGCCAAGAGGTGTAGGGGCGTTTTTGCCCCTTCTCCGTGTCCCCCAATTTCTTATCTGCTGCCCATATCGGTCAATGCCTGTCTTAGGTTCCCCTCCCCCAAGTGGTCTTACCCATCCTTGGCAGGGATCATCACAAGGCAAAGCACAGGGGCAGGGGCAAAGTGCAGGGGCAGGGGCACAGGCAGGGGGAACAGGTCAAGTCGCCTCAGGAGCCTGTTTCTCCAAGGTCCCCTGATTATTTCCAGCCTTGGGGCCTTCCAGCCTGTCAGCAGGGTTACAGCATCTGAAACCAGGCCAGGCATTTCCCAACAAGGAAATGCAGGACAAACTGAAACATAATAATATCCATATAATAAGAATACCAGAAGAAGAGAAGCAAGTGATAGAGAACCTGTTTGAAAAAGTAATGATGGAAAACTTCCCTAACTGGTGGAGAGAAAAAGTCACACAAGTCCAGGAAGCACAGAGGGTCCCATTCAATGAGGCCCACTTCAAGAAAAAACATTATTAAAATGGAAATGGCAAATAACAAAGACAAATAGACAATCCTAAAGCAAGCAAGAGATAAAGAGGTAGGAACATATAAGGGAGCCATGATAAGGCTAGCATATGACTTCTCAACAGAAACATTGCAAGCCAGAAGGGAATGGCAACAAATATTCCAAGTCATGAAAAGCAAAGGCCGGCAACCAAGACGGCTCTACTCAGCAAGGCTCTCAATTAAAATGAAAGGTGAAATGAGGAGTTTCTTGGACAAAAGGCTGAAAGAAGCCACCTCTCCCAAACCAGCATTGCAAAATATGCTAATGGGACTGCTTTAAGAATATGAAGAAAAAGAGTCTGTGAATATGCAATTCCTTTAACAGTCACCAATACTTGATATTACCAATATTTTTAATACTTGTTAATCTCATTGTGACAATGATGTGTTCTTTTGTTAGGTTATTTGTTGAAACTAAACCTTTGTATATTTGTCTATTTCTACTATTTTTCTTAAAAAAGCTTTAAATGACTGTTTTGTATTCTTTATCCATTTTTTGATTAAATGTTTGTAGAACTTTTTCCCTAAAATAAAAACCATTAAGCCTTTCTTCGATGTGTTGCAAATACTTTCCTATTCTATTACTCGTCCTTTAACCTTTTTATATGAGTATTACTGTATAATCCTAAATGTTTCATATAGTCATACTGTATTTTACTTTATATCTTCTGGGTTTGAATATTTTACTTCAGGGTAAGAAAAATATTATTTTGTATTTTCTCCTAAAACTCCTTAGATTTCACATATTGATTTTTAACTCATCTGAATATTTTTTGTATAATGTATTAAATAGGGCTGTACATATTTTTTATTTCAAGTAATAGTGGTCCGTGCACTTTATTTGTTGAATACGCCTTATTTTCCCCATGGATTTGAAATATCAATTTAATCATATATTACATTGTTAGATATATGTGTTTGTTTCTAGAATGCTCACTTGATTTCATTGATCTACTTGATCATTTCTGTGCTGGTGTCATGTTGTTTTAATTGCTGAGGCTTTATAAAGGACTTACATTTTTAAATATTTTATAATGGATTTTGACATTTAAACAAATAAATAAAATCAATCTGCGGTTTAAAAATGTAAAGAAGAAATTAAAATGAAAGATTTTTTTTCCTGGACGTTTGGGCCAAAAACGTGGGTGCGCATTATACGTGGCAAGATAATGATATAACCAAAGTTTTCTTACGTCAATAACCTATCCTTTTAAAACTGCGTAATGTAATCCAATGAAATGAACACTGAGAAATTGTAACATGTGGCAGAATGCTTATGTCAGCAGGCCACTACTGCCTTCTCCTCCACAAAATGAAATGCCCCCACTTCCCTGGGGAAGTCATGTACCACATGTAGTTCTTGACCATCTGACATGTAGATTTAGTAAGGGTGCCTGTAATACTATAATACTAAATACACATGTATAAACTTCAGTCTTTTCCATTTACTTAAATACACAATGTATTATTAGCTTCCAGCACCCGAGTGAATCTTTCGCACTTGCGAGCATGCATGCACCCATCTTAAAAATCGTGAACTTAGAGCATGGATTTCCTCCGGCAGACCTGGCTTCCAGCCTCTGTTCCACCACTTGCCAGCCGTGTGACCTCAGGAAAACACAGCCTCGCTAAGTCTCATTTTTCTTATTTTTAACATGAAGATGTTAAAATGTGTATCTCTTGGGGTTATGAGAAATAATTAAGATATTGTGTACAAAATAATTGCCAAACAAACCCAGAACAGAACTAAAAGGCAATACGTTTTGTCCATTATTATTAGCATTATTTTCTTAAGCTCAGAATCGCCAGAAATGCATCATTGAGAAGAGAAGGGAAATGCCTATGATGCAAAAGACAGAACTGTCCTCAGAGGACAGCCATTTGGGATGGGACTGTCTCCAAAACTGGCCATGCTTTTAATTAAGGTATCAGTTCACAGTGAATAAACCCGTTAGTCTTTGGAAAGAATATTTTCATTACTGTTTACTTTCTGGATCATCATACACTTCTCTGGCCTGTGTATTGCACGGTCGGTGCTTCTGAGAGGTCAATGTATACTTACTTGCATAATCTTATTCCTTATTTACACTGTCCATTTGATACCACATTTTAAAGATTTGTCTAGGGTTAGGACACTAAGTAAGCAAATTTCAATTATGTTTTTCTAGACATTATAATTGATTGCTCATTTTTCCTTGATAATCTTTCGCAGTGTTGCTTAGTCATACCTAACATCAGTGAAATCTGCATTGCCCTTGCAATTCAATGCAATCCAGCGCTAAGGTTTGTGTTGTCTGTCCATGATTTTCCCCAGTGCATTCCAGCAAAAATAACCCCGATGGGAGGAACGCAGCTCTGTTTCACCCAGGATCGATATCACATTACTCTGCCATCCTACAGCTTCTTATTGTCAAATGCTGTGCATACATTTTTTGTACTGCGGATGATTCATTGGGATTTAGCCAGACAAAAGAAAGAACCTCTCACCCTCATGCACTGTTACATTCATCTTGAAAACTAGTGAATTTGATCATGAGAGGGTGTACAATCAGTTTCTCCTCTTTGAAAATATCTATCTTACACATCGAGATTACTATTCCTGCCCCTGCCTCACCTCTGCTAGAGTCCCTGATAGTGATGCTATCATCAGTGCTGCCGTAGGAGTCACTTTGCCACTGTACAAAGTTGTTTGGTGGGAGAGGGCTGCTGTACTAACACAAAAGTAACAGAAGAGAAAGAACCTGAAAATCAGAAACATCTTAGAGAAAAAGTCTTCTGAGAGAACGAACCGTTCAGAAATAACTAACCTATTCGGTTGCCTCCAGCTCAAACAAATGTTTTGCCTACACTGGCTGAATAGTTTTACCTCACGTTATTAACACCAATGAAGTCTGTTGATTAGAGATGTCTTTGGAGCAGGAAGATTTCTCTTGAAATAACTGAAACACTGATGCCCCAAAAAAGGGATTATTGGTCACCCACGCATTAAGAGGGACTTAAAGCAGATTTTCTTCTTGACATTAGAGTATAAGATGAATTACCTGAAATTAAAGAATGGCAGTTTTACTAAAGGCAAATAAAAGAGGTAATTCTGGATCCTGCAGCATTTTAAGAAGCAGGTCATGTCTCCTTGGGGTCCCGCAGTAGTGGGCTGGGGGCAGTACGTAGGGCGGCCGTAGGGCATTGCTTCATGGGGCTCTGAGGACAAGGTTTGGGCCCCCAACCAAAGGCCAAGCGTGCTTCTTTTAAAATTTTACCTTGAACTGATGATTCACCCATTTTCTCACTGTCTTATTATCGCAGACCAGGACCTCAGACTGAGTTTAGCATCACATTCTGGGCCTGGAGGTTGACCTGGGTACTAACTCTGTCAATAGTCTCAAAAGGAAAATGTATTACAAATTCCAAGTAACCAGCACACAAAGGCATGTTCGATGGAACTCACCCACATTCTTAGGCTGAGAACTACACTTCAATTCCTACAGCATGACTTTGTGGGAAGATACAAATATACTCTTTGCTGGTATTCTTAAAGGTGAATGTTTAAGATTATTTTGTCCGTTAAAAAAACTTTCTTGAAGCCATGTTAAAGCCAAAATTGTTTTCTATGTTTCCTACTGAAATGTTCCAAGAAGTGTATGCGGAATGGTGGAATATTTTTTGAAAAACGTTTGCTCCATTTGTCTCAAATTGTTAGTCAGCTTGCTCTCCTTTCTAGTGAATTGCAACCTAGAGGCTGTGAAACTGGATCTGAACGAGTTCTGGGGACAAGTTAGGAAATCCTGCTGGGAGCCTTGGGTTCTGTGTATCATTTTGATGTTTGAGGTAAAATATCAAAATAAATTGGTTCCCAAAAGAAAGATATCAAGCACATACTAAAAACCTCATGCCGTCTGCAATTCCCATCAAACTCTAAAACAACGCTGCAATAAGAGTGACTGATTTGTATTCCCCTCCTATCATCTTGCTTATTTTCCCTCTCTGCTCACACCATCTGGTGGGTTTTTGCAGACAATACTCTGCACGGTGACAGTGAATGGAGTGTTGCCTTTTGGGAAGGAAAATCAATGATCAGTTTCTTTTTCTCTTTCTTTGGAGGCAGGATCGCTCTGCTCCACTGAAGAAACATTCCAGTGGACTACGTTGTAGCTTCCATTGCATTAAGCTTCCTGTCAGACTTCAGCTCCAACGCCTCTGCCTTCCTCATTCAGTCCTCTCCTCATTCCCCTGGTCTCTTTTTGTCCTCCTTCTACACTACCGTGCACCATTTCTGCAATCTTTTAGGTCACTTCTGTTTTAAAATTTTTTTAAGCTTTATTTCCAATTGCAGTTTACATTCGATATTACTTTGTATTAGTCTCAGGTGCACATCACCGTGGTTAGATAATCACGTACTCTACAAAGTGTTCCCCCCATGAAGTCTAGCACCCGCCTGGCACCGTACATAGCTATTACGACATTATCGACTCTATTCCCTATGCTGCACCTTACACCCCGTGACTGACCTGTGACTACCAACCTGTACTTCTCAATCCCTTCATCCTTCTCACCCAGTCCCCCAAGTCCCATCCCCTCTAGGTGCTTTCCTTCTTTCTGTCCGGAAACACTTAAGCCATGTGTTAACATTCCATCACAAACTTCTCTTCTCTCATTTTAAGCCGTAACTACGCGAGATTCTTCCCCATCTCACTCGTACACACCAAGTTTTGTCAGGGTTTCTATATGTGTGGGGGGCAAGGTTTTAATGACCAAAGTCCGTTATCCCAACAGAGTCTTATATCACGTTCCAAATGGTATTCTCTTCATTCACAGCAACAATGGCGACTGAACCAACTTGGTTTCTTAAATTCCCCACTCAGTCTGTGCTAACGGCCTGACGAGAGAGAATGGCTTCCCTGATACCTACCTTTAATCTAGGGGCTGGACGTAAAGAGGGGAGATATTGAATGACTAGGAAACATGGAGATGGCCTTGATTTTTTTTCAGCAGGAAGCTTTCTACTTTGCAGCTAAACGTTTTTATCCCAGCATGAATTGGTGCTGATGACGTACTGGAACTAAATCGTAGATGGTTGCAGAACATTGTGAATATACTGAACGTCGTTGAATTGCACATCTTGAAATGGTGAATTTCACGTTATGGCTATCTTGCAACAATAAAAAGAAAGAGATCAGGAGGAAAAGAATAGGACAAATATTACAAAGCAGACCAAGTTGTCCTTGGTGACTCCCACTTGCCCTTTTACTGCCCATCTGCCAACTCCTAAGCCTCCTTTTCCTAACAGTATGATTCTGGCTGTGCTCTCTACAGAGCTGCCTTTTTCCACCTCTTCAAGACCATCTTTCTGAGCTAGTGCTGCACGTCGCTCAGATCGTACCTACACACGCTCCTTAGCCCTGCCAATAATCACATAAATTCCCAGTCTGTTTGCAGTGTAGATGTGGAGAGCAGGACCTGAAGCCATGTTTAGACGATGTGCAGTAGGGCAATGACTCGGGGCGGGGGGATGATGCAGCCCCTCAGCATACACAGTACAGAGTGGCAGACAATACGTGGCTACCTGAAGGGTAACACCACCCTCGCAGAGCACGCACAGTAGAGTGACATAAACTACATGTGCCTTTCAGGACTGACGTACATATTTGCCTATGAGAGCTAATGTATACAACGTGTGCCTATCAGGACTGAGGAAAACAACATGTGTTTATTATCCAAATTAAGAAAAATGTGTTTACGAGAAATTGCGCAAAATCAACACAACTTTGCAACCAAAAGCAGCATAACAGCAAAGCACTGCACACCATGGAAGGTCCGCCCAGTGCGTGAGGCACTGGGAGATGGCCTGCACATTTCGCCTCAGGAGAGGAAGGGCTCTGCTCCCTCTGCCTCGGCCTTGCAAGACACCGACCACCTGGCCTGGCCTGCTGCCGCCTGGACCCAGACCCGAACTGGACTCTTGGTGTAATGGGGTAGGTCGGAGCAGAGGTCCCTGGAAAACAGGGGAGACCCCGGGTTCAGGGGAGTCCCCCAGTCCTGTGGAGAGGCAGGGGGCTGGAAGGGTGCCAAAGTGGCAGATTCAAAATACCATGCCTGCTCCAAGACAGGAAGGGTGCCTACAGAGCAGAAGGCACAGTGCTTAAGGACACTGCAAAACAAAGGCAGATTAAGGCAGCAGCCAGTGCCTTCCTGAAGGGAGGGGCTGCGGAAGGAGGCTGCTGCCTGGGGCAAACTGTAAACAAAGACAATGTGGCTCCTGCAAAGGTGCTCAGGCAGAGCCCCTCCTGACATGGGGGAGGGAGGCTCACAGGGTGCCCTCGTGAGCTGTGGGGGCAGATGCCCTACCCTGGACCCTCAGATGAACAGATGCCGGTGTGCCTGTGCGGGGCTGGGAAACTTTTGCCCTGAAGATGGCAACCCAAAGAGGGGCAAGGACACTGGGGAGCTGCCCAAAGTGGCGGACACTGACGCACCACGGGAAAAGCTGGACGTGCCCACTGGCTTTCCTGTGCACGTCACATTGAATTTTGGGAGGGCCTTTTTAAAGCAAAGGCGTGGAGAGGCTTGCTCTTTCTCTCTTGCTCGCTCTGTTCCTTCGTGCTTGCTACGGGGAAGTCGCTCTCTTGGTTTGGGACTCTCTGGCTTTGCAGCTTGGTGCAAGCTCTCTCTCTGTGCTTTTGGCATTTGGGCGTTCTGGGCCTCTGGCCGAGCTCCCTGCACGGATGGGAGCGTTCATGGGACCAGGCAGATGCTGGGCCCACCGGGGGATTAGACCCTGCATGGGTGGAGGCCCACTCTTGGAGGCAGCGATGTAAGAGCCAGGAACCGCCATTTGCCCGCCCCATGGCCTGCTACCTAACAATTCCTCAAACAGGCGATGGCTCGCAGTTAGGCTGGGCTTCCTGTACTCCCGAAAGGCCTGCCCCCTGTTTACCGTCCTAGCCTGCGGCCCCAGTTCTTGCTCACCCAGTTGCACCTGACCACTGAACACTCCCTGCTAAACCATGGCCTTGTGAATAATCTAGCATTGTGCGGAGGCTAGTCAACCCTAACCCGTTTCCTAGGCAGCTTACCTCGTGCTTCACCCCTGACCCACCCTTAAGACTCAACCCTAAACTCCTAAAAACGGCCACCCTTGTACCCTCGCTGCTGCAGTATGCTCGGACCCAGACTGCTGGTCAGCAGCTCACTGGTTAAATCTGGTAAACTCACTGCCTGTTCTCCTGTTCTCTCCCCGCTCACTCTGCCCAACCTACCAGCAGGGATCCATGCTGGGACACGTGCCTCACTGGGCTCTTGCCTCTGGGACAGTATGATCCAGTGCAGCAGGGCACACGGTTCTGGACTGCCACGTGGAGACTGAGAGCAGCGCACCCCAGATCCTGCAGGAGAGGGCTGCCGCGAGAAGGTGGTGACTCTGAAACCCACACGCGCAGGTTCCAGAGGGGGTGGAGATCTGTTTGCATGACTCGCTTAAGCACAGATAAGGACATGGGCAACTTCTGGGCATGCTTTTGGCTTGTCATCTTTTGGGGGGCAAGAGAAGTTCTGGGGCTCTTGGGAGAGCAGGGCTCAGATCGAGAGTTCCCTCAGACCCGCAAAGTAGGAGCTCTGTAAATAAAAACATGTTTCCTTCAACACAAATTGTCGGGTCATATATAAGAGCGACAAGCAGCTGACTCCCAGTCTGCACAGTTACATTGGGACTCAAGTTTGTCATTCCCCAATTCTCTCGTGTGATGTTATTACTGACTGTTCCTGAGTGACTGTTACTGCTATTAGCTTAGTATGGATTTGGATTGGGCCTGCATTAATAAAAGCTGAGTGACTAGCATAGTCACCTGTGCTGACTGAGTGTTCTTAGTGCCCGGGTCACCTGTAGGGCTGGTGCTTTCGCTTCCTGCGACCTGACCAGGGACCAAGGGCTGACTTGCAGGGAAGACTATATTGCAAAACATGCTCGCGACAGTGGGAACATGCGAGCCCTTCAGATAAAAACATTTCTACCAAAATTGTTCTGTCACTCCCAGGAAGATATCAGTATGGAACGCTGTATTGGAAATCAGGAGAACTGGGGTCCAGCATGCTCTTCTTAAAGAAACAAGGGGCTTGGAATCAAATAGATCGGTGGTCCACAACTTATATGACACAGAAAGGTGAATTATTGTGAACCTCATTTTTTTTGTCTACAAGAAGTGGGATAACGCCTACCACGAAGGAGCCGTGATGCTTAAATATCCCTATGTTTAAAGTGTCCTCACATACAAGACACATTTGATAAACATTAGCTCCATCTCCGCTATTGCCCCCCTCTGTCACTAGCTAGCTAGAGAATCTTCGCCTGGTCCTTTAACCCCATTAGCTCGCATTTCCTTTGCGTAAAATGAGAGGGATCAGTGGCGCATTGTTTACCAGTGAGACAGAGGTCAGGTAGGTCGTGGACAAAAAACAGCTTTGCTTCTGTAAAGCTCCTGTGGGTTTTCATTTTAGGTCACGCAGGACACGGTAGTATACAGACCCATGTCTTTATCATTTAGTAAAGCGTGGTTTCATTATGCAATTTTGTTTTGTTCTATAAAAATGAAACCCGGAATTTCCAAAATTCACACAGAATCTTATCCTATGATCTCGAATTATAAAAGCAAACCTTTTGTGCACCTACTTTTCTTACAGTGAGGAAACACTCAGATACATGGAGCTTCTACAAGAATTTTTCTTTTTCAAGCAAGCATAGCTAACCTCACTTAGAGTCTTTCATCAAAACCAGCTTGCTCAATTTTTGTCTCACCAAATTGAGAGAAAACACATAACTTACCTTTTTATATTTTGAAGTACTTAGAATAAAAATCTGTAGCCAATATAAGCAGTTACCATTGAATGTTTCCTATGTAAATATTTTTGTGCCAGTAATATATACTGGTGATACTGATGAGTAACTTAAAAATGCATTCGTTTGTCTACTGAACCACTCATATGGAAAACATGGACCAACGAAAAAGATATGGAATGCCTATGATATGCAAGGCGTTGTGGTTCACTGCCCTCATGGATTTTGAGGTCTGATAATCAAAGTGCCATACCAATGAACATGGAATTATACTTTAAGACATGCTGCAATAAAGGTACCTGGTGCTATGGAAACGTATAATAGAAGGATTAACCTAAAGTCATGAGTGTCACAAAAGGCTTATTACTAGGTTATCTCTTCAAAATGGCACACAGACCTTGATTTGTCTTTATAGTTTAAGTTAGATAATGGTATTCCTGTTCATTTGGTCTCACTTAAACTTGAATTTCACAATCACCATCGATCTAGTCTTCTTCCTAGAGTTCTCCTACCTCCAATCAGTCACCACATGCTATACATGTGAGCAACGTCTCACGTACCCCGCCTCTTCTTTCCATTTCCATTTTTGTTAACTGTAATTATGGGCTACTGCCTCCCAGTTGGACTATTACCACACTGTGCAATCTTAGTGTCTCCAATCCTTTCTAGTCATCGAGGCCAGAGCAGTCTTTCTGAAATTACCTCAGTGTCTTGCTTTGAAATCTGTCCCTAACTCAGTGGGTTCAAATCACTGGGCCTCAGATCACCTGGCCAAGTTTTCAAATAAAAAATCTATTGAGGGTTCCCATCACAGACCGCCTGAATCAAAAACTCAGTTGGGGGCGGAGGCAGCAGGAATTTGGTATTAACAAAATCTCCCCAGAAGACTTTGATGTGTAGAGTGGTTTGAACATCACTGGAGAAAGGGGAACCCTTTTGCACTGTTGGTGGGAATGCAGATTGGTGCAGCCACTGTGGAAAGCAGCATGGAGATACCTCAAAAAATGAGAAGTGCATCTGCCTTTTGACCCAGCGATCCCACTTCTGGGAATATATCCGGAGGAACCCAAAACACTCATTCAAAAGAACAGTAGCACCCCTACGTTCATTGCAGCATTATTTACAATCGCCGAGATATGGAAGCAGCCCAAGTGTCCATCGGGAGATGAATGGACCATACAACTATGGGACTTTTGCACAATGGAATACTACTCGGCCATAAAAAAGAAGAAAATGTCACCCTTTGCGACCGCATGGATGGACCTGGAGAACATCATGCTAGGTGAAATAAGCCACTCAGAGAAAGCCAAATACCATATGATTTCACTCATATGTGGAATCGAAGGAACAAACTGAACTAACAAAGAAAACAGAGACAGACTCATAGACAGAGAGCTGGCAGACAGCTAAGGGGGTGGGGGCATTCGGGGGTGGAGGCATTGAGCAAAAAGGAGAAAGGACTCATGGGCAACGACAACAGGGTGGTGATTGCGCATTGGAGGGGGTGTAAGGGGACTAAATGGCAATGGGAAAATACAATTTAAAATGTTTAAATAAAATAAGTGAAAAGAATAGGTTAAAATTTTAGTGCAAACAAAAGAAGAGAAAGAAAACCACTGTCTGCACACACCTTTCCAGCCCTCCCTCCCTCTGTGTGCTACACATAAACAGGACTATGGCAACTCCTTAAATACCATCTGCCTTTCTGATTTCTTTTTATTTATTGTACTGTTTTCTCTGCTTAGAATGCCCTCTCCTCACGTGTCTGTCTGTGGTTTTAAAGGTTTCATTTCAAGGCCACTTCCTCTGCTGTGCTTTGGGACTTCTCCCAATCTGGAATTGATTTCTCACTGTCTTGAGAACTCCTAAAACATTTCCCCTATAGCACTTATGCATTGTGTTAGATTGTCTTGTTTCCCCTACTAGACTGTAATTACAAAAAGGCTTTTTCCTGAGGTAATTTGTACTGAACATAACACTTAGCTTAGTTTTAGCAAAAACTAGGTGGTACAGGATCTATTTGCTGAAAGAATGAGACAAGTTTCACCACTCTGCAAAAAGAGAAGGTGCTTGCTACGAGGGCATCTCCTCCCTAACAACCAAAGTTATTAAAGCAGACACTGGCAACCTGTGCCATCTATAAATGGAAACGTAGCTAAAGGTATTAGATACGTAGGTATATGAACTCATGGCTTCAAAATACACTATTTCATTAATAGGAAATGTACAGGGTTTTTTGTCCTTCACGTAGTTTCACTTCACAGCTTGGCTCTAATCCATGCATCCTCAAAGAGCAAACGGGGTGATAAGGCTCCTCCAGAGACAGTGCTGAGGATGCCAGGACGCGATCACTGAGGAGACAGCACAGGAGTGGAAGCGTCAGCACTTCTTCAAGTGGGCCTTCCAAAGGTCACGTCCAGAGTTTGATTAGGATTGTCTTGTTCTCATCCAGTGAATGAATTCATACTGCGGACTGAAATTCAAAAAAGAAAGAAAATGGCCCTCCTGTACACTTAATGGAATGCTTTATTAAAAAGGGTTCAAAAAAACTTTGATTTGTACAGACATAGGTTTCATTGACTGGACGGAATCAAACACCTTTTCATGAGTAGGGCTCAAAGCCAGTTAGTTTTCAAGACTAAGGCTTCAGCGTAAAGGTCCTAGGTTTATGCAACAGAAGTGATCAGGCACGTTATCCTTTGGAGGATGAATGTGCACTAACATGCAAATTTGCTCGTGGTGCCAAGATATCTAGAAGTTTTGCCAGCCCAAAAGAAATTGTTCTTTTGAATTGATACAGATTTAAACAAAAATGAAAAAATATTTCCCCACAATATTGAAGCTCTTTCTCTGTTCTCTTTTTTTCCTTTCAGATTACCAGCTCTGTTTGTCATAAAAGTTATATCTCCTGAGGGGTTGTGAAGTAGGTTGCACATCCCTTCTGGAACCTTCTTTCTGTCTCTTCTCCTTGGCCTTTGTCTTCCTGCTGTCATCTGAATGTGCCCGGTCCTCTACTCTAGTAATCCTCTTCTCTTTTACCCAGACTTGAACCACTTTTCCCTGTCAAAAGGCATGCCCTTTCTTCAGGAATCACTCAGGAAGTGCTTCTAAAACTTTAATGTGCGTATGACTCACTGGTATCTTGCTAAAATGTACATTCTCATTCAGCCTGGGTCGGAGCCTACAATTCTGCATTTTTAGGAAGCTGCTTGGTGATGATGCCCGCTGCACCTGCTTGTTTAGGTGCTGCTAGGACAGCACTTTGACTGTCAAGGTTTTTAGGGGACACAAACAATTCCAATCAACACAACTTTTATTATCTAGTAACAGCTTCAAAATTTTACCCTGTTCAGAAAAACACACATTTTAAAATAAGCCTTCAATACCTCATTTGTAAATATAATGTGAAAAATTTAAATACTATGGCGATATGTATGGAATAAATATTTAGAGGATGACTGATTATCATTGAATTCGGTAAATCATGCAACGGAGTAGACAGATGCTTTGTTTATAAAAATGGCCAGTGCTCTGGCTGGTGTGGCTCAGTGGATTGAGTGCCGGCCTGCGAACCAAAAGGCCAGAGGTTTGGTTTCCAGGCAGCGCACATTCTTGGGTAAGGCTGGGTCCCCAGCTTGGGGCGTGTGAGAGGCAACGGATCGAATGCATCTCTCCCACATCGATGTTTCTCTCCCTCTCTTTTTCCCTCCCTTCCCCTCTCTCAAAATAAATACGTAAAATCTTCACAAAATAAATAAACAAAAATGGCCAGGCCTACTAATTGCAGGTCTCAGGAGTGAGATACTAATATTCCCCCTTTATGGAGTGGAATCTAAGTTCTAGTGATATTAAGTAACCGGCTTGAGGTCCTGAGGATTGTGACCGAAAGAAAAAGAATTTGAATACTTTTTGTCTAGAAAAAAAAAAACAACTATGCTCTTTCCACAATGTGACTGTGCCTACCTGATAACTAGAGAAACATGGCAGAGTAATAGACTAAAAAATCCTTCAGTACATTCGAGATTTTTAAATTTAACTCTCAGGTAGATGCAGCTGGATTCTGGGGGACGGGAACACAGCATTTGATCATTCATTTTGTAATAACACACACACATACACTGAGAAGAAAAACTATTCTGAGGCGTTCTAAATTAAAGTTGCAGCGCTGCGGCCGGAGGAGACGAAGGAAGAGTGGACCAGCTCTGACAAAAGACTGCTCACATTCCTGGATGTCTGTTGGAATTTAGCATTAATTTCCAGGTGGCTATTTCTCAGATTATCTAAAAGAGAGGATAGCCAGGTGCCATGGAACCCCAGGAGGCTTCACTTCTCACTGACACATGAGCTTTAGGAACTCTGCTGCAGACTCTGCTGGCTTTTCCCAGAACTTCCCTGCTTCACCTCCCCCCATTCCCTTTGCCTGTAGCTAACACAAGCCCTTTCAGAACGGCTTACTTCTCTCCCCCTCCTTGATGTGTAAAATCGCTTGCAAACTCCTGGACTTCAGACCTGTTGTCTTTTCTACAAAGTCATGCTTCGGGTGGTTTAGACTCCACCTGCCAAGACCAGTCTCCTTCTTCCTCCTCTCCTTCTCTTTCTTCTCCTTTTTTTTTCCTTACCAATGGCCTAATAAACCCTAACTTTAAAAAGGATGGTCAGCCATGAAAGTTAACATCATTTTTTTTGTTTAACACCACGCACACTCCTGCATGTAATACCAACAAAACAAAACAATTTTAAACTTTATGTTGAATTAAATCTCTAAACTTTACATGTTCATTCAAAAAACGTAGCAACCTGCTGAAGGATAATTTTGTTACTACTTTGGAGTTTTATTAGTTTATGTTCAGCATTCAGTTTCTCCAGATTTTCTTATCAATTTGTAGAATTCCATCAATTACTTCTTTTTTTAAAGGTTGACTGTTTTTCCTTTAGTATAATTCTAATATATTCTCTACTAAATTATTACAATGTAATTTAGAGTCCAAGTCAAGGATCAAAAATAGCAGGACTCCAAGTCCAATGTACTGTAGGTATATCTTAAAATAGAGTCCAGAATAATAGTCCCCAATATCAGCTTAGGAGTAAGAGAGACCAAGAAATAAATACGATACAACGGGAAGGAAGAAGTCTGCCTCATGTTATGGAGCAGTTCCTATTT
The DNA here is from genome assembly GCF_021234165.1 of Pteronotus mesoamericanus. Lineage (NCBI taxonomy): Eukaryota > Metazoa > Chordata > Mammalia > Chiroptera > Mormoopidae > Pteronotus > Pteronotus mesoamericanus. Next base: position 30,591 of record NW_026555026.1, on the reverse strand, counting down.
CTCTGTGTACTGTCAGCCACCGTCATTTCTTAAAGCTGAATAAATAAAGCTAAAACATAAGAACTAGCATCTTAAAACACATAAAGCTCAGTAACAATCCTAAGCAGAACAATTTTTTTTTCAATTGAAATGACTGCAATTCACTTGAAGTATTTTTCTCCTTAGTCAAGATACCCCTATTTTAAACCGCTTTTCATATTCAGTTCATCCTCCAATAGTTACAGTGTTACGGAAAGCCAGACTCAAGACACGATTCAGGGAACGGAATAAGCCTTTATTCACACGCGCGGGCTCAGAGGAGGCAGTCTCCAAATTCTGAGCCCCGAATCGGGGTTAGATAGGGGTTTATAAGCCCTAGCATTCCGGCGGGAAACGGATGGGCTTCCCAGGTGGGGGAAGGGATTAGCATTCAGATGGGAGATTGATGTGCTACCCAGGCGGGGGAAGGGATGTGAAAACGGGCTACAGAAACAGATAAGCAATGATTAACAGTTAACCTGGGAGGGGTCTCTGGCTAGGCTGCTCCTCTTAAGTCATCTTGCCCTTATCATTCCCCCCTTTGATGCTAGACGAGATTGGCCTGAGTCTTAGCATCATCACACAAGCCACGGTGGTCACTCTGTTGGGGTTGGGTTGGGAGTCTTTGGTATCGGTGATGCTGGAGGAGCAGCACTCGAGCAGCGGCTCGTCTGGTGACCGCGGTCTCTAGGTTATTAATGAGGGTGCGCAGCAGCCAGGGTCCTAGACTTATTCCTAAGAGGAGTAATATCAGGGGGCCTAGGAATGGAGCCAGCCAGCGGAGCCAGATTTGGGTATCTAAGCTCCATGTCCCTTGCCCTGACTCTCGGTAGCGCTTCGCACCATCTTTCAGCTCCTTAACCTTCTGGGTTAAGATTCCAGATTGGTTAACAAAATAGCAACACTCCTCTCCTAGGAATAGGCAAGTCCCCCCTTTTTCTGCTGTGAGGAGACCTAGGGCTCGCCTATTCTGCAGGGATACTTCAGCCAAGGATCAAATAGTCTGCTATTTGATCCATATCCTGGCTAAGGTGGGTTGATAGCTTGTGGTATGTGGTGGCCGACAGACCCAGGGCTCCTACGCTGGTTCCTATGCCTATAGCTAGGCCCGCTCCTATTGCAATAGCTGCTCCTGCTGCTCTTTTCACCCGGTAAGGCTCCTGGTGTTGGAGCGCCTGCTGGACTTCTCCCGGGGTTCGGATTGTGACACTTGGGACTAGGAACACTTTAGTGCATCGCCCATCCCAGTCCTTTGGCACACACCGATAAGCTGAGTGCCCGCATAGCAGGAACAGACCAGGTTCAGTACATAAAGGTGCACTGTTGGATACTAGGGTGGTCTCCTGGCAGAAATTGGCTTTCAGGATTCCAACCTGGAGTTCACCTGTCGTATTCGGCTGCAGGCATGTAAGGTTAGTATATTCAGAACTCAGAAACACCCTCTCTGATAGAGGGCCAATGGTTATAGTCAGGTTCTCGGGGGCTGGATTATTAGTCTCATTCCAATTCGGGGGAACTGGCACTCCTACATATCCTTGCTCTTCGAGGGGTAGGCAAATCCAGCAGTTCTGGGTTGAGTTTCTAATAGTTTGGTAAGCTGAGAATATGGCAGATACTAAATGCTTTACCTGGGTTTCTGGGTTCACCATGGCCCTGGCCCTCGAAAAGGAGGTAAGGTTAATTCTCTGGTAGGTTGGCTCCTCCTGGTTAAATCGGTGGGCCACCTCTTTAACAGCCTTCAGCCTTACCTTTTCAAACTCTGATTGGGACAGGCTACTTAGCTGTATGTGAGAATTCCAGCAGACCTGTCGGCTGGGGGTGCCACGCGGTTTGCACTTCCGACTCTGGTACCCTAAGGTGCCTCCCAATACTCCAGTGTTGTACTGGCGCCCCCTCCAGAGGCAAGATTTTATGGAGCTGGCCTTTATGCATCCTGAAGGCATATCAGTGCTAGAGACGAAGGCCCGGGCGGGAAAAGGATAGTGGATTACCCCCCCCCCGCCATTGGGATTCGCTCAGCAGGGGCTCCACACTGACATGTTGGGAGGGTAACTGAGGCAGAGTAGGTTAAGCAAAGCAAACCAGATACCCAAACAGGCAACACAAACATAGATACATGACCCCGAGGGCTACGCGCTCCGCCTGGCTCCTTTCAGAGGGTGTCGTGGCTACCAGTCTGATACCGAAGATGATTCCAGAGAGGCTGGCGATGATCAGATAACCACTGGGACAACGGTCCATGACTTGGTTGCCGACTGAGATGGTTGGTCACTACTCTGGGGTGGGATCAGGTCTCTGGTTCCTCGGGTAGATGGCCCACTGTCCTTCAGTTCTCTTCAGCCGGACTGTGGGGGCTCCCTTCGAGGTGGAGGTTCGGTGGCTCCGAAGTCCTGGCTCGTCTGGATCTGCTGCTGCCTTGGCTCGAGTGTAGTGGATCCAGGGGGTTATTCCTGTAACTTTAAGGGCAGTAGGGGTGGTTAATAGTACTAGATGTGGGCCCGTCCAAATGGGTTGGAGTGGTGGTTCCTTTTTTCAATCCTTTACCCATACATACTGGCCTGGACGGAAGGGGTGTGCTGGCCTCCCTCGGGGTTTGGGTTCCTGGCCCAATTGGGCCCTGTAGATCCTGTCTAGGGTCTTACCCAACTGTTGTAAGTACTGGGTCTGCTGTAACTCCCCCTTCTGTCGAAGGTCATTGGGACTTCCTATTCTAGTTATAGGTGGGGGTCTTCCAAAAACTAACTCATAGGGAGTATACCCCGAGGGGTTCGGGGCATTCCTAACCCGTAGCAGGGCTAGTGGTAACAGGTCTGTCCATGGCAGGCCGGTTTCTTGATGGAACTTAGCTAGGGTTTCCTTGAGAGTTCGGTTCATCCGTTCCACTTTACCGGAGCTTTGGGGCCGATAGGCCGTGTGTAGCTTCCAGTCGATGCGCAGGAGCCGGGCGACCTCCTGAACCACCTGGGCGATGAACGCCGGGCCATTGTCACTACCAATGGTGAGTGGGAGCCCATATCTGGGTATAATCTCCCTGAGTAGGATTCGGGTTACTTCCCGAGCTTTCTCAGTTTTGGTGGGGAAGGCTTCTACCCAACCCGAAAAGGTGCAGATCAGGACCAGGAGATACTTAAATCCTCGGCTGGTCTTGACTTCTGTAAAGTCAATCTGGAGGTCCTCGAAGGGCTGGGACCCCTTGTGTTGGACTCCCGGTGGGGCCCCTTGATGCGGGGCTGCATTGTTCCTTGCGCAGGTAACGCATTGAGCCAAGGCTGTTGAGCACAGGGTTGACAGGTTGGGGAAGTAGAAATACCTTTTGAGCAAGTTTTCCAGGGAGGTCTTACCCAGGTGGGTCAGATGGTGGCAGTTTCTGACTAAATTGCTGGCCTGGCTCTGGGGCACATATACGCGCCCATCAGGTAACCTCCAAGTTCCCTCGGGGGTTTCTTGTCCTCCGGCCTGTTGGGCCCATTTCATTTCTGCTGGCTCATAGTCCCGGCGGTTAACGGGGTTCCCCAGCAGGGGTCCAAGAAGGGAGGGCTGTACTTCTGCCATCTCACCACATACTGCGGCAGCCTTTGCTGTCGAGTCCGTCTTCTGGTTCCCGCGGGCCGGTGTGGTGTCTTGTTTGGAATGGCCTTTGCAGTGGATGACGGACACCGCAGTTGGGGCCCAAACTGCTTCGAGGAGACGCAGGATTTCTGTCTTGTTTTTAATTTCCTTTCCTTCTGCTGTCAGCAGCCCGCGTTCTCGGTAGATGGCCCCGTGGATGTGCAGGGTGGCGTAGGCGTACTTGGAGTCAGTGTAGATACTGACTTTCCGGTCCCGGGCCAACTCCAGTGCTCTTATTAAGGCCCAGAGTTCCGCTCTCTGGGCCGACCATCCAGAGGGCAAGGCTTTGGCTTCTACCACCTGGTCAAGCGTGGTTACTGCGTACCCTGCCACTCGGACCCCTTCTCTCATATAACTGCTGCCGTCTCTGAAATAGGTCACGTCAGCATTGGGCAGAGGCTGGTCCCGCAGGTCCGGTCGGCTGGCATAGACCTCCTCAGTAACCTCTAGGCAGCAGTGGTCTGGGTCCCCTAGTTCGGTCGGCAGGAAGGTTGCAGGGTTTAATCTTTTTACAGTCTTTACCTGGACCCGAGGATTCTCTTGGAGTATGCCCTGATATTGTGTCAGTCTGGGGTTGGACAGCCATCGGTGCCCCTGTCCTGCCAGGAGGCTATGGATGCTATGGGGAACGAATAGAGTGGTCTCCTGCCCCAAAGTTAATTTGTCCGCTTCTTGTAGCAGGGATACCGCGGCTGCAACTGCCCTCAAGCAAGGGGGCCACCCGGCCGCAACGTTATCCAGTTGCTTAGACAGGTAAGCCACTGGGCGCTCCCAAGGTCCGGCTGATTGGGTTAAGACCCCCAGAGCAACCTTGTCCTTCTCATGCACGTGTAGATAGAAGGGCCGGCTGGGGTCTGGTAGGCCCAGAGCTGGGGCTTTACTAAGGAGGTCCTTTATTTGAGCAAAGGCCTGTTCCTGTTCTTTTCCCCATGCCGGGGGTAAGGTGTCTGGCCCACGCAGGGCCTGGTAGAGTGGCCTTGCTCTGGTTGCGAACCCCGGGATCCAAATTCTGCAAAAGCCGGCTGCTCCCAGGAACTCACGTAATTGTCTTCGTCCGCTCGGGGCCGGGAAGCGGGTAATGACCATTTTCCGGTCTGTATTTAGGGATCTTTTGCCTTGGGAAATTAGGAACCCTAAATATTTGACTTCTTGTTGGCAGATTTGTGCCTTTTTCCCTGAGACTCGGTACCCTTGTTGGGTTAGCAGTTTTAGGAGCGCTCTTATCCCCTCTAGGCATCGGCTCTGGTCGGGGGCAGCTAAGAGGAGGTCATCAACATATTGGAGTAGAGTTAAATCCTTTCCCTCGTCTGAGAAAGATTGCAGGTCCCAGGCTAGCGCTTCGCCGAATAACGTGGGGGAGTTCTTAAATCCCTGTGGCAACCGGGTCCATGTCAACTGTGCCTTTACCGCCGTATGCGGGTCTTCCCATTCAAAGGCAAAGATAGGTTGGCTGGCTGGAGCTACCGGGATGCAGAAGAAGGCGTCCTTTAAGTCTAGGCATGTGTACCAGGCGGCGGTTGGCGGGAGTCGGCTCAGTAGGGTGTATGGGTTCGGGACTACCGGGTGCAGTGGGACGACAGCTTCGTTTACCACCCGGAGGTCCTGCACTGGACGGTACCCTGTTCCGTCAGGTTTCTTGATTGGCAGGAGCGGGGTATTCCACGTTGATTGACAGGGGACCAATATACCCTCTTGGAGGTGCTTTCAGATGACCTCCGATATTCCTAGGCGGGCCTCCCTTGAGATAGGGTACTGTCGCTGGCGGCACGGTTTAGCCCCCGGTTTGAGTTCAATTATTACTGGGACCTGGTTTCTGGCTAGTCCAGGGGGATTGTCCTCGGCCCAGACCGTGGGGAATTCCTGCAGCAGGTTGTCTCTAGCCTCAGGTCTGGGGCCATGGTCACCAGATTCCCCAGAATACAACTGGTATTCTTCCTCTCGTGGCAAAATGAGGGCCATGAGCCTAGGGCCGTCCACTTGCAGCGAGGCCTCCCCTGACTGCTGGAAGGTGATTCGAGCTCCCAGCTTCGATAAGAGGTCTCGCCCTAACAGTGGGACAGGGCATTCAGGTAGGTATAAGAACTCATGTCTAATCCGGTGGCCTCCCAGATCAACAATTCGGGCCTGGCAGAAGCGTTTTGGGCTACTTGGCTGACCAGTGGCCCCTACGATGGTGACTTCTCGTCCGGATGGGGGAGCTACAGGGGTAGTGACGACCGAGTGCTCTGCCCCGGTATCTACCAAGAAAGAGAGAGTCTGGCCCCCAACAATCGCTTCGACCATGGGCTCATGGGGGCCTAGATTCAGGGAGCCCGGTCTTCCTCATTCTGAGTCTAGGCCCGCCAGGCTAAGGATGGTGGGCGCCGGCTCAGAGGGCGCCGGACCAGCCTTCTTTTTCCGGTGCGGGCATTCTCTTTTCCAATGTCCTCTTTCCTTACAATAGGCACATTGGTCTCTCTCTACCTTGGCGTGCCCTTTCTGGTCTTTCGGTCCCCCTTTGCCTTTTGCTGCCGGCTGACTGAGGGCGGCTCCTAGCAGTGCGGCCTTTTTCTCTAATCTTTTCTGGGCTGCCTTCTCAGCGGCCTCCTCCCGGTTATGGTAGACTTTATTTGCTACCTCAACCAGCTGACTGATGTTCATGCCTGCAAAGCCCTCTAGCTTCTGGAGCTTTTTGCGGATGTCAGGGGCCGATTGGGAGACAAAAGCAGTGTTTACCATTAGCTGTGTATCTGGGCTTTCTGGGTTGAAGGGGGTGTATATCCGGTAGGCCTCTAGGAGCCTTTCTAAGAAGTCCCCGGGACATTCATCTGGCCGTTGGACAACACTGGCCACCTTTGACATATTGGTCGGTTTTCTGGCCCCAGCTCTGACCCCCTGGAGGATGGCTTCCCTGTACCGGTCCAGGGCTGCTCTTCCCTGTTCGGTGTTGTGATCCCAGTCGGGTTGGGTCTCTGGGGCTGCCACCCGAGCGTACTGGGCTGGGTCTATTGTGCCCACTGGAGCGTTGGCTTCTGGATATCTCTGGGCCTCCTGGAAGACTCTGCGCCTCTCTTCCGTATGAAAAAGGGTTAGGAGCAATTGGCGGCAATCGTACCACGTTGGCCGGTGAGTTTGCATAATGGACTCCATTAGGTCTACGAGTGCCTGGGGCTTCTCCGAATATGAGGGTGTGTGGTGTTTCCAGTTCAAGAGGTCAGTCGTGGTAAAGGGCTGATAGTAAAACACGACCGGTCCCGGGTATAAGGTCCCATCGGGCCCCGTTCGTGGCGGGCCCTGGGTCTCCCGCAGTGGCATCTGGAGGGACTGGTGGTGTCTTAAGCGGGAGGCGATAGGAGATTCTGGGGGCACTGTTGCCTCGGGCTGCGGGGGCGAGACTGAAGGGGGCGGTGTTTCAGGCGCCTCTGCCTGACCTCCCAAGTTCCTAGCTGGGTAAGGGGGAGGCTGCACCGGGGGGTCTTCCTCTGGCGGGCCTTGATAGATAGGGGGTCTCGCCACTGGTTTGGCAACTAGGATGCGGGTTACATCCCTTTCCTTTGATCGGGAGCAACAGTTCCGGGCTCCCCTGGCTCGCCCTCCCGTAGCGCCTAGGTGACGAGGTTTGACCCCCGCACACTTCCGGAGCCAGTCAGGCATCTCTTGCGCTAGCTCCTGCCACTTTTCTATGTAGAGGAATTGGTTTGGGTGTCCTGGACTTCCTGTGACTATGAGATGGACAGCCCTAATTATGTCTAGGTCAAGGGTTCCTTCAGGAGGCCAGCCTATCCCGAACGTGGGCCACTCAGCGGAACAGAAAATTTCTAATTGCCCCGGATCCATATCGGGCTGCTGGCCCCGGAACCGGTCGAAATTCCTTAACATGCAATCTAAGACAGTAGACTGTCTGCCCCCCATGATCCCTCCCGAAACGGCGCAGACAAATGAGGGCAGCAGGGATACTTTCACTTTCGCCCGCCTGGCCTCTCCTCTCGCGAGGGACTTGGGTCTGTCTTAGCTAAGGCTGCCCGAGTAGAGTCCGGGTTAGCTTCCCAGCCGTTATGCCGTATGACAGACCGAGGACCCGCAGGTTAGGGCTCACTCAGACTCCGTAGGCTCGGGGAAACACCGCTGGCCTGTGGAGCCACACAGTCAATCACTCACTCAATCACACAGAGGTGAACACTTTCCCTCCCGACAGGGAAACCGTGCCAGAGGCCGGTCGGCCTGAGAGGTGATCAGCCTCTCCTTCCACCACTTATAGGTGGGTCTGATTCGGGTCTGGTCCCCGGGGCACTTACCAATCTGGCGCCTTCAGGTAGGCTTGGGTCCGCTCCCTGAGTGCCCGGGTTATGGAACGGCCCGAGGTCGGGGCCCAGGGGAGCCCAGCCCCTCGGGACCCAAAATCACCGGGGCAGGTGCTTCCCTCTGGAGTCTGGGCTCGCCCGGCCGACCCCAGCCGTCTTCACCGGAGGCAAACGGCCTGTTCGTGTGAGTCGTTTCCCGGTCAGGGAACCAAATGTTACGGAAAGCCAGACTCAAGACACGACTCAGGGAACGGAGTAAGCCTTTATTCACACGCGCGGGCTCAGAGGAGGCAGTCTCCAAATTCTGAGCCCCGAATCGGGGTTAGATAGGGGTTTATAAGCCCTAGCATTCCGGCGGGAAACGGATGGGCTTCCCAGGTGGGGGAAGGGATTAGCATTCAGGTGGGAGATTGATGTGCTACCCAGGCGGGGGAAGGGATGTGAAAACGGGCTACAGAAGCAGATAAGCAATGATTAACAGTTAACCTGGGAGGGGGTCTCTGGCTAGGCTGCTCTTCTTAAGTCTCTTGCCCTTATCAGTTTATGGGGCCAGAAACCATTTTGCTAGTAAGACACCTCCTTTTCCCCAGACCTGAAGGCTATAGATGGAAAATACAGGAGTCAGAATGTGTTCTGATGCCTTAGGTAGAGCAGTGGGTCTGGGATCATCAGGACTATAGGCAATTGCTCAAGAATGCTGGGGTGGTTCCTCCCAATAGTTCTACAAAACTAGACTAGTGATCCTCTCAAGTCTTTGATTTCTGTCGGCCAACACTCACTAGGATTTCCTTCGCCAGAGACGCCTGGTAGTTCGGTGGGATCCCGGGGGACGCCTTGTGGCCCCACTAGGAAAGCTCCCGAGGCAACCAAAGAGGGACGCCTCTAGGTTTCTAGGGAGTACCTTTCTCACTGGGATTTCCTTCGCCAGAGACGTCTGGTAGTTCGGTGGGATCTCGGGGGACGCCTTGTGGCCCCACTAGGAAAGCTCCCGAGGCAACCAAAGAGGGACGCCTCTAGGTTTCTAGGGAGTATCTTTCTCACTGGGATTTCCTTCGCCAGAGACGTCTGGTAGTTCGGTGGGATCCCGGGGGACGCCTTGTGGCCCACTAGGAAAGCTCCCGAGGCAAGCAAAGAGGGACGCCTCTGGATTGCAAAGGAGTCTCTTTGTGTTTCCCTTTAGGATCAGCGCAGTCTAGATGGGACCACACCTTCCATCCCTTCCAAAACACCACCGGGTTGCATTCTTAGCAACGGGAATAAATTTGACCCTGAAAATCTAAAAAGGAAGAGATTAGTTTACTTTTGTAACACCTTTTGGTCCCAGTATAAACTGGGAGATGGAGAGACATGGCCTGCAAATGGGAGCAGAAATTATAACACTATCTTACAAATAGATCTATTCTGCCAGAGGGAAGACAAATGGACTGAAATTCCTTACGTGCAGGCATTTATGGCTCTGTACCAAGGTCCCTCCTTTTGCCCCAGCACGGCCCCGACAGAACCTAAGGGCCCAAGTGTTGATCAATTAGAAGATACCCTCCTCAGTTCCCCACCTGTCTCTCACGGGAGATCGGGGGAACCCCAGAATTCAGGAACCTCTGCCCCTGCCTTGGAGGAATCGACCTCTCCACCACCGTATGCTGTAAACAACCTAAAGCCACCGGCTGAGGAAAATTCTCAGCCCAGCAGGACGAACTAGGAGTGGCGCTTCTTATCTCCCTACCACGCCTACACTCTTACCCTCCAGGGAGGTAGCAGGCCCTGAGGGCACTGTAAGAGTACCAGTGCCCTTCTCTATAACTGACTTACAACAATGTAAAGACAGGTTAGGGAGTTTCTCGGAGGGCCCTTCGCGTTTCACCAGTAATTTCCAGACTCTTACTTTAGCCTTTAGTATGTCATGGAGAGATTTGTACATAATTCTGAGCACCTGCTGCTCCCCACATGAGAAACAGCGGATCTGGGAGGAGGCCCGTAGACATGCAGATCAGCTGCACACCCAGAACCCTGGCACTAACCAGCCTGCCGCCCAAGCCGTCCCAGACCAGGATCCTGACTGGGGATACAATACTCAGGCAGGTGTCCGAAGGAGGGATGCAATGATAGATTGCCTCCTGGCAGGAATGAGAAACTGCATCGAGAAACCCGTAAATTATGAAAAGGTGAGGGAAATCGTGCAGGGCAAGGAGGAGAACCCAGCTCTCTTCAGAAACAGACTAGTAGAAGCCTTCCAGAAATATACGAACATGGATCCGTCCTCCGTGGAGGGTCGAATCTTAATAGGACAGCATTTTATAAGTCAGTCTGCTCCTGATATTCGCAGGAAGCTTCAGAAGTTACAAATGGGCCCACAGACCCCCTTAGACCAGCTCATGGATACAGCCTTCTCAGTCTTTAACAATAGAGATTTGGAGGAAAGAAAACAGGGAAAGAAGGACAGGGAGAAGCAAGCTGAGCTCCTTGCACTACTAGCCTTTAGTAGTGCCATAGGCGGAAATCAGCCCCATCAGGGGAGCTCGGGGAGGCCTCAAAAGAATCAGGGGCAAAAGGATCAGACCTGTTATAAGTGCAAGCACCCTGGACACTGGGCAAAGAACTGCACTCGAGCACCTCCGGGACCCCGTCCTCTAGGCAAGAATACCAGTCCTGACCCCTGGCACTGGGAGGTAGACTGCCCCCGTTCCCAGAGTGGAAAGGGGTCATCACCCAAGGCCATGGCTACTTTTGAGGACTGAAGGTGCCCGGGGAACAGGCTGGCCCCAGGGAATGCTCATATTCCCATCTCTACCGAGGTAAGAAAACCAACTTTCTTGTTGACACTGGGGCCACTTACTCTGTCCTTAACTCTTACTCTGGACCTCTTTCCTCCAAATCAGCTAAGGTAATGGGAGTCGAAGGAAATCTTAAGGCCTATTCCTATACACTCCCTGTTACTTGCCAATTTGAGAGTCAAAATATTCAAACATTCCTTTTTGATTGTTCCTCAGTGCCCTATCCCTCTGTTAGGCCGGGACCTTTGAGCTCGAATGGGAACTATTTTGTTGTTCCCTGAAGAGCCACTTGAGCTAAGCAAGGTCATGATAAGCAGTAGTAGCCAAAACCAAGAAGAAATTCCAGGTTCGGTTCTGGATGCAGTAAACCCACTAGTTTGGGAGTCAGGGATTCCAGGAAGAGCAAAGACTGCGTTACTGGGTTAGAATCCAATTAAAGCCCAGGTCAGCTTATCCTCACAGGAGGCAATATCCTATTAAACGAGAGGCTTTGGAGGGGTTACAGCCTATCATAACTAAATTTATACAGCATGGGCTCATAGTTCCTTGTGAATCTCCTTGCAACACAGCCGTCTTACCAGTGATAAAACCCACCGGAGAGTATAGGTTAGTGCAAGATCTAAGGTTAGTCAATGAAGCCGTAGTTCCTTTACATCCCATAGTAGCTAACCCTTATACCTTGCTCTCACAGGTACCTGACAATGCTCAGTGGTATTCAGTGTTAGATTTGAAAGATGCCTTCTTCTGTGTCCCTTTGCATCCTGACTCTCAGTATGTGTTGGCTTTTGAATGGACTGATCCAAAGACAATGGTGCATCAGCAATACACTTGGACTGCATTGCCACAAGGGTTCAGGGACAGTCCTCACCTCTTTGCTAGGGTCTTAGAGAAGGATCTTAGAGAGCTGCAGTTACAAGAAGGAGCCATTTTGCAATATGTAGATGATATACTAATCTGCAGCCCCTCCAAGGAGACTTCCGATCAAAATACCATCCAGACTCTGAATTTCCTAGCTGAACGAGGATATAGGGTATCAAAGAAGAAGGCTCCGATTACCAAACAAAAAGTAAACTATTTAGGATATATTTTGACTCCTGGGTCTAGACAATTGTCACAAGAGACAATTAAAGCCATCATTGACTTAACTCCACCTGCTACTAAACAGCAGCTTCGCTCCTTCTTAGGAATGGCAGGGTTCTGTAGGATTTGGATCCCCAACTTTGGAATAATTGCCAAACCTTTGTACGACGCTACTAAGGGGCCTGACACTGAACCCATTATGTGGGAGAAGGAATGTGATCAGGCCTTTAATAAAATCAAGCAGGCTCTAGCCGAGGCCCCAGCCTTAGGCATCCCTAACTTAAACAAGCCTTTCTCTCTACCTGTAGCAGAACGGCAAGGAATAGCCTTAGGGGTCTTCGTCCAGAGACTAGGGAATGAACCTCAACCGGTTGCATATTTCTCAAAGAAACTGGACACTGTAGCAACCGGGTGGCCTCCGTGTTTAAGAGCAGTTGCAGCCACAGCGATACTAACTGAGGAAGCTGCTGAACTAACTCTTGGTCAGAAGGTAGAGGTCTTAACCCCACACCAGGTACAAGGAGTTTTAGAAATGAAAGGGCACCTCTGGCTAACTGGAAATAGATTGACCAAATATCAGGCCCTTCTTCTGGACAATCCTGAAGTAACTGTAAAGAGCTGTAATACCTTGAATCCAGCCTCCTTAATGCCTACCGAATCATCCCCAGGTCTGACCCAGTCCTGCTCAGACATTATTAATCTTACTCACTCCAGCAGGATTGACCTGTCAGACCAGCCGTTAGAAAATCCTGACAATGAATGGTTCACTGATGGGAGCAGCTTTGTACAGAATGGGCAGCGAAAAGCAGGATATGCAGTAGTTAGTTTATGTGACACCACTGAAGCACAACCCCTTCCATCCTCAACCTCAGCCCAAAAAGCTGAAATTATAGCCCTCACCAGGGCTCTCATTCTAGGACAAGGAAAAAGGGGTTGCTATCTGTACCGATTCCAAATATGCCTTCCTTGTTCTGCACGCGCACGCTGCCATATGGAAAGAAAGAGGGCTCCTCACTGCTAAACATTCACCTATTAAACATGGACCAGAAATCCTAAGTCTGTTGGAAGCAGTTAGACTCCCTGAGCAAGTAGCAGTCATGCATTGCAAAGGCCACCAGAAGGATATGTCACCTATCTCTCAGGGAAATAGGAGAGCGGACCGAGAAGCAAGGAGAGCAGCATTAGGGGCTGACAAACAAATGGCCTTATTCCCCTCTGTAAATGGCTCAGATATCAGGCCCAACTATACATCTGAAGAAGTTTCTTGGGCTTTGGAGCAAGGAGGTCTCCATGAGGGACCGTGGATATATGTTGGCAAGAGGCTCTTCCTTCCCCAGGCCTCCCAGTGGAAATTCTTAAAGGCTTTGCATGACTCCTTCCATACTGGAAGGGATGCTACAATGGTAAAGGTTAATAAATTATTTGTAGGCACGGGAATAGCCACTCCCATAAAGAATATATGTCGGGCTTGTACTCTTTGTGCCTACAACAACCCTGGGCAAAAGCCATCCCTGCCCTCGCTGATAGAACCTATTCAGCGAAGAGGGACCTGCCCTGGAGAGGACTGGCAGAGGAAGCAATACCCAGGTTGGGCCTTCCACGATGCCTACAAAGTGATAATGGGCCATCCTTCACTTCTAGGATCACTCAGACAGTCTCTGAAGCTCTAGACACAGAATATTATCTGCACTCCGCACGGAGACCACAGCCCTCTGGAAAGGTACAACGGGCTAATCAAACTTGAAAAAGAACATTAGCAAAACTTTGCCAGGAGACTTCTGAGGACTGGGCTAAACTACTACCCATGGCCCTCATGAGGATTAGGGGCTCCCCTAAGGCCAACACTAAGCTCAGCCCATTTGAAATGTTGTATGGCCGACCCTCTTTAACTCTAGATCTGATATTTGATACAGAGGCTCATCAAACAATTAAGTATATAACAAACTTAGGGCAAGTACAGAAAGCTTTACAGGAATATGGAAATAAAACTTTACCAGCCCCAAAAGAGAATTTTCAAGCTATCATATCTCCGGGGGACTGGGGGACTGGGGGACTGGGGACTCCTTAAAACCTGGAAGGAGGGATCACCCGCAGACCAACTTAACCCTAAATGGAAAGGGCCCTACCAGGTAGTCCTGAGTACCCCTATGGCTGTACAACTTTTAGGGGTCGATAGTTGGGTTCATACTTCCAGAGTAAAGCTGGCTCCCCCTGATCCCGATTTGACTCGGGAACAGCTGGGGGCCCAGAGCCCAGACTACACCTGCCAGCCACTGGAGGACCTCAGGTTCCTGTTCAAAAGAAGGAAGCCTTAAAAGATAAGTAATGTTTGATTATAATATACTGAAATCATCGTTGTTCTGGATGGTTGCCTTTCTTGGGACCTTTCTATCAGTACTGATCTTCTGCGTGAAGGCTTAATTACTTCCTTCTGGGTGGAAGCATATCTATAAAAGTACAAAATGAAAATCTCTCTGTTGTTTCTATTAACTCTTCTTTACTCACTTACACCTTGTGTTGGGGAATGGGATGAAAATTTTTTAGGAAACGCTTCTCGTACCTTAGCAGCAGGAGAAAATCTGGCCCAGCGTTGGATATGTCATCCTAACCCAGAAACTCCTTCTAGATACGACACTCATATAAAAGCCTACCCAATAGCTAATGAATCCTTAACCAATGCTTTGAATTCTTCTGCTAACTAGACACGTTCCTCTTTTTCTTTAAGAGCCAGATGGGAGCGCAATCCTCCTTTGTGCTTCTGTATGACCCCACTAGAATGAAAGCCATTTAATTATTCCACTACCTCTCTGAAATGCGGCAGTACTATAGGATGCACCCCATGTTATAATAATACTCGTACCGGGGCTATTAACCCATTTGAAGCCCTGGTCTCTCTCTCAAGTTCCAGATTCCTAGGGAATCTTTCTGAGGGAGAAATTTTTAAACCTTTAAATTGGTCACATATATTATGCGACCCAAATTGTGATTCTAACTGCATTCCTAATAGTACCCATTGCTGCTTTGACCAAACTCATAATGCAGATACCAATGATACTTCAAAATGTGTTCGTTGGAAATTGAACCAACCTGGTCAAGGGGTATTCGCAAAATTCCTATCACCTCCTGCAGGAGGGGAAGATCAGGGATATAATCTAGGCCCCCTTAAAAATTGCCTTTCCCCCTTGCCATTTACCCTCCTTGAAAAATATAACTCTGCCAAAGCCACAGTCATTGCAGCACCCCCAGGCCTTGTCTGGCTATGTGGGACTCCTAGGAACTGGCTAACAGATCATTCAGAACTCCAAGAAGCTATTGCTTACACACATCTCAGCAACTCTAAACATGGAGGTGACTGTACCTTAGGGACCCTGGCACCCCAGGACCTTACTGTTATAAACATAACCCAGGGTCCTAGAAATCTGTCTCTAGGGAGAGAAAAACGAGCTTTTGGCTTAGTAGCGGCTGGAGCTGTTGCCACTGCAGCTGCTGCAGCCCCCTGGGGAGGCTTTGCCTACCATGAGGCCACCTTAAGGGAACTCACTAAGATTACAGAAGAAGTTTCCCAAGATACTGCTAATGCTCCAGCTGGACTATCAAGATCAGTAGACTCACTGGCAAATGTAGTCATGGATAATCGCCTCGCCCTTGACTATCTTCTAGCAGAACAAGGTGGAGTGTGTGCTGGTCTCAATAAAACCTGCTGCACCTATATAAATAATTCTGGAATGGTTGAAACTAACATAAGGAAAATTTAGGAGCAGGCAGAGTGGCTACACAGATATAATCAACAGGGCCAAGCAACTAGGGATACCCTGACCTCCTGGCTCCCTAGTTTAACATGGCTACTACCACTCCTAAGTCCCTTAATAATACTGTTGATCTTATTACTTTTGGGACGTTGTTTGTTTAATTTACTTGTTAAATTCGTATCTTCTAGACTTAAGCAGTTCCACTTCAAATTGATGCTGGTCCAGGGTTTCCAACCCTCCCTGAGAATGACGTCGAAGCTGACCAACGTACAGCGTCTGTGATGGCCTCGGGAGTTCCTCTTCAACCTCTAGATAGAATAGGGCGAGAGTTTCGTGGTTCTCCATAGGCAGGGACTACTGCCCCATATAAGCCAGAAGAAGTTACAGAAGAATGACCTTCGCCCTTCAACGACCCCAAAAAGATTTTTGAGAACCATGTCTCTCAAGGGGGAAGTTGAGGCAGGAGATAGTCAGGAAGGAGGAAACTCCAGAGGCGCCCCAGGAGATAAAGAACATGGATCAAGGGTGGAGACCCTGTCCTAAGTCTGGTAGTTTCTGCATCTGGAGAGGCATTGAACCCTAGTGAATCAGGACTGCCCCTGCGCAGAAGATGCTACCTGACTCCTGCTTCATTATAATGAATTAGCATTGTGGGACCCTCTTCCCAGTAGCCAATCAGGGAAAGGAAGGCCCACCCTAAGGAATTAAAGTCCTCTAGCCCCTGAGTTCCGCCTTTTTTTTTTTTTTTTTTTTTTTGGCCCTGCTCCAGCTGCCCCAGCTGCCCCTGCTGCTTGCTGCTGCTGCTGCTGCTGTGGCTGCTAGGCTCTTCTCCCTTCTTCTCTGATGCACTCTGCTCAGAGTTGGCCTGTTCCCATGGTCTGTGTGGCTTAATAAATCTGCTTTTCCTCGCTTTCTGCTATAAACTCTGTGTGTTCGGTTCAATTTTCTGTCCGCGATCACCAAGAACCTGGTTACCTGTGCCCACCTGTGACAAATCCCTTCCTCACATGTTTCATAGGAAGACAGACAGACTTCTTAAAGCCCGGGACAACAACGGAGCTTTTGGTTTTTGTAGTCATCAGAAGTTCTAAATTTCAAAATTCCTGCTAAGTATCCTCAGAAGTCTCACACAAGTTAAATGCAAGAAATATTCTCTTTCAAGTATGATTTAATTGTTTTAAATTAGCAAATATCCTTGATTTCAAGGTGCTGCCACAAATTTACCAAATGCCTATTCTAAATAGATTTTCCATACAATCCTTCTCAAGGTATTGGCAAAGTATGTCATAAAACCTATAGGCTAAAATAACTGAATTTTAACAATAAAAATAAACATAAAAGCCTTATTCAGCTAAATACCTCTAGTTTAAGCAAAACTAGATGATTCCAATTTTGTATTAACAGGGTGTCAGCCTTACATATCCGTTTACATTTTTCTTCTCCAAAAAACACTTACTTTCCAGTGAATAAGCCTTTTTAAATCTATACTTTTAGAAAATTAAGCTAGTAACATCAACCAATGTCTTTGCAGCTTCAACAGGTACACTCCCTACAAAGTACTCAATAGATGAATAGAAGAATGAGTTATTTCTTATACTAGGAATTTAATATGTTAGTACTTAGCCAACATTCCAGTCTACAAAAATTAATCTAAAGTACTAATAAAGTATATTCGTCTTCTAGCCTTGACACTACTGCAGGATTCCAATACATCAATCTCATTTCTTGATGTGCTTTTGGAATATCTTAAACCAGCCCTAGAATGTTATTACTTCTAAAACATGTACACATATACATATTTACCTGATGGCCTTCTCCCCAGCCTTTATTGTCTGGAAGTACAGATAAACAAACAAACAAAAAACCCAAAAACAACAAAAAAACTAATGAAACTAGTGTTTAGCCTAAACGAGTCACTGCCATGCACTGTTACTCAATCTGGGCAAGTGGACATACTCTAAAAGTAGAGAACACAAAGTATATTACCCATTTTCCCATAATCTTGAGAAATAATGTGTTTCACAAAGTAAAACATCCAACAAGTTAACACCACATCCCAAAAAGAAAAATGCCTGGCAAACAATATGAAATAGAAGCTCAAAACACACTTAACTCTGCTACTAAAACCATACACTGGTGAAACTGCCTAAAAATTCTAATTATATCAATTTTTAGTTTCCCAAATCCAAAATATTTAGAATTATGGCACCCACTAAAGAATGATCAAAACTTCATCTATTACAAGTTCTCACCTTCTAACAGTTTTATCCAACCAGCCTCTGATGAGCACCTGCTACACGCAAGACATTTTGCTGAAAAATGCAGGGGACATGAGATGAATATAAGGATATAGAATCCTTAATTTCATATAAAGGTAGGACAAGTATACACAAGGTAGACTGAGTGTCATTAAGAAAAACAAAATGTTGCCCTGGCTGGTGTGGCTCAGTGGATTGAGTACTGGCCTACAAACCGAACGGTCACTGGTTTGATACCCAGTCAGGGCACATGCCTAAGTTGCGGACCAGGTCCCCAGTTGGAGGCGTGCAAAAGGCAACCACACATCAATATTTCTCTCCTTTTCTCCCTCCTTCTCCTCGCTCTAAAAATAAATTAATAAAGTCTACCAAAAAATAAAAGAAAAAAAGAAAAACAAATGTCATGTAAGAACATCGGTATACAAGTTTGTTTTTTAAAGGAAACCCAACCACAAATTGTAATTTAACTCAGCATATACATACCTATTTGTCCTAAGTGAATGTTAGCTCCACCCTCACAATCTCATCTAACCCTAAGTACTTGCCAAAAGAAACAGTACTATCGCATTGGGTGGTCAGGTCTCAGCATATGAATTTGGGGGGCGGGGAGGATATAAACATTGGACCACAGCATTTCAATTTTGGACTTCTATTCACCGAAACTGTAAGGGGATATATGTTTTTTAAGACAAGTTTGGGGTAGTCCATAACAGGAGTCCTAGGCAACTCATACAGACGCCAACTGCCCCTCAGGAATGGTCTTGAACTTCGGTCAGCAGTGGGTATGAGACGTCTTCTCAGGCTTCTTGATTAATAAAAAGTTAACTGAGAATGGCACATATAGGTAACTTTTCTTCATCCATCCAGGGCTCTCAATACTCGATCATAAGTGATGTCGAAGGAACAAG
This sequence comes from Pteronotus mesoamericanus, assembly GCF_021234165.1. Lineage (NCBI taxonomy): Eukaryota > Metazoa > Chordata > Mammalia > Chiroptera > Mormoopidae > Pteronotus > Pteronotus mesoamericanus. The sequence continues at coordinate 11,918 of NW_026555026.1, read as the reverse complement.
TGGGATGGACCAAAAGCAGGATATGACAGGCGGAGAAAAGGTAAAGGAGACTGAGGCACTGCAGTTTCTCTTGATGTTTCCAGAACTCGTGCGCTTCTGCATGTGGTAAAGGGAGACCGCCTCCAGCTTCCCCGCTCTGAAGGGCCCGACAGGCCCGCAGAAGCTGGGAATTGTCACAGATGGAAGTGAGAAGAAGATACAGAACTTTCCTTTCCTGACTGTAACAGGCCTGCAAAAGGCTGTAGTCCTGCGAGCCTGCCTCAGTTTGGTTACTTTCCGCGGCAACTACACCTCCCCGAACTGGATCCGCAGCCCCAGCCCCAGGGTCCCCGGCTCCACCAGCCTCCCCGACGGCGTCAGCCTCGGTCCTGATTCCAGGCCCTGGGTCCCCAGGATCTTGGTGGCGAAAAAGGGGAAAGACCTGTCTGTCGCACACGGTGTTCACAAGTGAGAACTTCTCGGAATTCAGTCGCAGAGCCGTCTTGCCGAAGATTCCCACCACGCAGATCTCATCCTCTCGCCAAGGAGGCTCCGGTCCGCTAGTCACGCTCCCTCCGCCCTCTGCGGGGGACCCCTCCGGACTTCCAGGGTTGTTCCAGGCTGACGCTCCCATTAGAAGCTCTCTCAAACTGACAGGACCCGCCATAGTGCTGAGACTTCTCTGGAGTCCTTCCCGTCCTCCCAGCAAACCTAACCGACGCTCGTCCAGTTTTGAAATCCCTCCCCCTCGCCTTCAGTGCCCGCTTTCCTCTCACTTTAGGTTCCGCCTCCCGCACCTCCTCTCTCAGTTTCTCTGCAAGGTTTCCCCTAGCCCTGCACCGCGGCGGCTTAAACAGTTCCGCACCGGCAGACGGTAGGAATTGAGATACCATCTCAAAAAGCCAGTCGGAAGCATTTAGTTTGCATTTGAAGGAATACAAAAGCACTGCGAAGGGAAGTGTCAAGTGACTTCCAAACGTATAAAAGTCGTCCAGTTTAAACTATAGAAGTTTACTGCACTGGATGTAGTGTGCAGACCTTAGAAGAGGAATCTTATTAGAAATGCGGAACCTCGGGTCCCAATCTAGGTCTCATGAGTCAGAACATGCATGTCAACGAACTCCTAGTGATTCGTACACTACAGTTTGAGAAACACCGCTCTACAAACATCTTACGAAGCAAGGTGAACAAATTCTGTCTTATTTCTAGAGAGAAATATAATTTACTCACATAAATGGCAAAGAAAAGCAGTGATTTGGGAAGGTTTATGGAGTCCTAGCTTTAAAAAAGAATTCCTCAGGCCCGGAAGAATATATACCAAAATGTTAAAATACATAGCAACTGTTTAAAATGCGTTGGGATTTGCTTACATTTTTCTTTATTTTTTTTCTTAAATAAAAGACTTAGTTTTTTAGAGCAGTTCTAGGTTCATAGCAAAACTAATACAAAGTACAGAGAGTTCCGTATACCTTCTACCCCACACAGGCACAGCCTGCCCCACTATCAACACCTAGCTCCAGTAGTACATTTGTTACAATCCATGGACTCACACGGACACATTATTATCACCCCAAAACCCATAGTTTACATTAGGGTGTATTTTTGGTGTACATTCTATGGGTTCGTAATACAGGTTTAGACTACTTTTATTGCCCTAAAAGTCCTCTGCTCTGCCTATTCATTCTTCACTTTCCCCTAACCGCTGGTGCTCCATAGTTTTGCCTTTTCCATAATGTCCTAGTTGGAATCGTAAAGCACATAGCCTTTCACTTAGTAATATGCATTTCAGTTTCCCCTATGTCTTTTCATGCTTTGATAGCTCTTTTTCCTTTCTCTTTTTTAGTGCTATTATTTCATTATCTGGCTGTACCACAGTCTATTTAGCCATTCACCTACTGAAGGACATCCTGATTGCTTCAGCGTTTTGGAAGTGGTGAATAAAGTTGCTACAAACATCTGTGTGCAGGTTTTTGGGTGGATCTCTTTTATTTTTATTTCTTTATTTTCTACAGTGAACATTTCTTTAATTTGTAATAATATTAACAAATTCTTCCTTGAAGAAAATATGGAAAGCCTTCACTCAATATTTGGTTTAGCTGTTTAGAAGTTTGAATGGTTAGATTTTGTTTTGTTTTGTTTTGTTTTGTTTTGTTTTAATACTCAGCTTGAAAAAAGAAATGGAAATGTGATCATTTGTGTTTAATGAGTTTTCACTTGGGATGTCAAATAATGACAATAAAATAATTCAACATAGATTACTTACTCTTTGTGGCTCTGTGTTAAGTTCTTATCAAGAACTGTCTCATTTATGTATAATCTCACATGTGGAATTAAAAAGAAACTGACTGTAAAATCAGAGAACAGATTCAGGTCGGGGGGAGGAGCGGGAAGATGGGTGAAGGTGATCAGAACGTAGATACTTCTCGTTTTAAGATAAAAATTTCTGGGGATGTAATGTACAGCATGGTGACTATCGATGATAGTACTACATTGCATATATCAAAATTGCTAAGTGAGTTCACCTTAAAAGTTCTCATCACAAGAAAAAACTGGTAATTATAGGAGGGAATGGATGTTAACTAGGTTTATTGTTGAAGTCATTTTGCAATGTATGCATATAGCAAATCATTATGTCTTATGCCTTAAACTAATAGTGTTATATGCTAGTTATATCTCAGTAAAACTGGGGGCAAGGAGAATGATCTCATTTCATTTTCAAAGGAAGGGTGGGGCCCTCAGTCATGGTGGGTGGTGTTGGTGGTTTCCATATATTAAGCAATATTTGGCTTCCATTAATTCTTTCCTACCAACTTTTTACAAAAAGATATTTATTTATTTCTAGAGAGAGGGGAAGGGAGAAAGAAAGGGAGAGAAACATCCATGTTCAAGAAGGAACATTGGTCAGTTGCTTCTGGCACTTCTCCACCTGGGGACCTGGCCTGCAACCCAGGTATATGCCCTGACCAGGAATCGAACTGGTGACGTTTAGGTTTGCAGAACGACACCCAATCCACTGAGCTACAAGCAGTCAGGGCTCAACCGACTCTTACTTACTAACAAGAATGTAGAATGAAGGAGGGTGGGTTTTCAAATTCATTAAAAAGTTTTTTTTTTCTACTTGTTCCTTCTCTTCTACATGTCCAGATCCCAGTTCTCTTTGAAAAGACAACGGAAATGAAAACATCTATATGTTCATCTACGTAAATTACAATGTGGTCCTCAGTATCAAGATTATTTGCTATGTTTAGTAAGTGACTTTGCTGATCTACGATCATTTAAGCCCTGGCCTTGTAGTGCCGTTAGTCATCTCCATACTCCAAAAGATTGTGGGTTCAATCCCTGGTCAGGGCACATACTTAGGTTCCGAGTTCGATGCTCGGTCTGGGTGCATATGGGAGGCAACTGATCGGTGTTTCTCTCTCCCTAAAAAGAACCCATAAGAACATATCCTCAGGTGAAGATTTAAAAAAATTATGTTAACAATTCTTTGACTTATAAATCCAGGAAAATTAGTGTGTATTAAGCCACACACGTTGTACAGATTTCCCAAGTAAACTAAATGTTGAAAACCCAAATAGAAAAAGACTCTCTTGAAGAAAACAGGAGAAACAGCCACCATTATATTTTGCCAAAGGGACCCCAGATTGGTACAATCACTTGGAGAACCAGTTTGACAGTATCTAGAAAATAGGCACACTTTGTAATCTTAGTTTCATAATTGCCCCAAACTAAAACAACCCTACTGTTCATTAACAGTAGGATAAATAATTATATTCACACATCAAAAATAAATTTGACATTGAGTTGGCCATAAAGTTCATTTAGTTTTTTTCCATATGATGGCTCTAGTAGTGTTTAGTTGTCTTTAACTTCATTTGAAAAAATTTTGTGAGATTGTATGGTGACAGCTGTCATATCAGCGTGCGTTTTACAAAACTTATCAAAATTGGTGAATTTTTGTGCAGCCATTTTCACATTGAAGATGGGAAATACACATTTTCAGTGCATTATGCTTTATTATTCCAAGAAAGATAAAAACACAACTGAAAAGTAAAAAAAGATTTGGGCCGTATATGGAGAAGGTGCTGTGACTGACTGAATGTGTCAAAAATGTTTTGCAAAGTTTCTTGGTATTATTGACATTTTAGCCAAATAATTCTTTGCTGTGGGGCTGCCTTATACATTGGGAGATGTTTAGCAGCCCCCTTCTACCCACTAGAAGCCAGCAGGAGATAGCCAACATACTCAAAATGTCCAAATCAGTAGTTATTGGTGAAAATGAAAAATGTGTCTTTTATTTTATGGAAAAGTCTAAACAGACTTTTTGGCCAACCCAATAGTACTGAACAATAACATGGTTAAATCTTAAAAAAGAAGTGTTGATTGAAAGAAGATAGAAGAATATATAACTTATGACTTTATTAATGTAGTGTTCAGAAGCAAACAATATAAACCATGGCATTTAGGGATGCATACTCAGAGGGCAAAAGCAAGGAATATTTATTGTAACAAGCATATCAATAATTAGTTCAGACGAAAGGGATTATAAATGGTACAACAGAGTTCCAAAACTAGACTTTGATATAACTGCAGACTATGTTCTTAATCAGTAGCCAAGTTATTTCCCAAAATGCAATCCACCTTTATTCAAATGACAAGCAATGTCTGTTTAAATCCATTCACATCATAATTTTTAGATGTGGACCTGAGAATTGATATTTCTACCAAGCTTATCAGCTTAACAGCTGAGAGCGAGAAACAGTCAAATAGGATCCATCACTCTTCCAAATACAGCGCATATCTGTGCATAGTAATAGGTATACTGTACCTTATTTTCCTTGAATCCATGCTCCACAAAATGGGTAACTAATGTTCAGGGGAAACTCAACCAGCATACATGTGGAGTAGAATTCTGCTTATAGGGTTACTGAGAAAGCTGAGTTCTTTAATGGATGGAACGCCTGAGTCATAGTTATAATTACAAGAAATGTCACTGAGCTAGAGTCCTTTTACCCAAAGAATGAGAAATTCAAAAGACTTGCGGTAAAACCAAACATGTATTAATTTTTATGAGCCATATTGTTTCATTGTTTTAGATAATCTAGTTTTTATACCCCAAATTAGTTTCTAATTATAGTGATCAAACTCTTCAGAGTACAATTAAACACTCCTATTAATCAAACATTAAAACGCACATACTATTTTACCTAGATAGCATTGGCCCTGATTCTATCTCTAGGAATCTATTTTGTAGCAACACTACCAAAGGACAGGAATATACTGCGTGGGGCAAAAGTAGGTTTACAGTTGTTCATCTGGAGAATAATATAATAATTAATAACTAATAATACAAGAATAAGCTGTGTTTCACGTACTCACAACTATAAACCTATTTTTGCCCCACCCTGTGCAGGCACAAGGGTATTCTTTGCAACATGGTTTGTAAACAGCAAACGAAGGGAAACAACCATCAGTTAAGGACGAAAGCAGTAGAGGATTGAGATGCCCCCAATGGAATACCCTGCAGTCAGTAAAAAGGATAAACGCATCTATACCTCTGGGAAGTGTCCATAATGTTATGTGCAAAAGATGTATCTGTTTACATCTAGTATATTCGTACATACTTTACATGTGTGCTACAGAACTATATTAAATAATTCATCCTAAAATGCTATTACTTTTAAAACCACATAAATACATATATACGCAAGGGCAAATATTTGGAAAGCTACATATCAAATAGCAAACTGGTTTCTTAGAGGAAACAGGGTTAACATATATTTCTTTTAGGAATGGGGACTTTTCCTTTTTAGTCTCTCCACTTTTTAAATTTGATTTATTTTTCAGTGAGCATGTATCATATACCTCTCTGGTCTCGCTTTATCCTCCTTTACCCTGCCTCTGACGGGTGATAGCCTAGTCATTAGAATCGTTTTCTGGTTGGACTTTGAGTTGACAGAGAGAAGACAGAGCTCAGCTTGGCCATCCATAACATTCATTCTCTGTGTGCCACAGTAGCTTTTATATAATGTCTTTTTTTCCAAGGCTTCTCCCTCTCCCTCGCTCTCACACATACATGCACGTGCACGTGCGCTCTCTTCCCAGGCAACATTTTATAATCCCCTTCTAGTATGAGGGCCACATTCCCCTAACACCATTACCCCCCGCACCTGTGATACGTGAAAAGGCACCATCAGGAGAACGAAAGGAAAAGCCTTTGTCTCCAAGGAAGCAGCGAAGCTGTCCCCGTTCCTTCCCTGCTGGCTTCCAGCATTGTGGGACCAACAAAACCTGCTCATTTACACTGAACAGTTTCTCAAGGTCTAGCAAGCCAAAGCCAAATGAGAAGCTCAACCAGCTCAACTCTCTCTAAATACAAGTGTTGTGAACAGAGTAATAGACCAAATAGCACTGAGAGGAAAAGGGGAAGATGGGGGTCTCGTTGTTAACCTGTGTGTAGGGCCTCTCAGAGTCTGCAGTGTGACTGAGACTTGATCAGCCTCCTGGTGACCTGCTTCGGGAATGTCCTCTGTGGACATATGCATGTGCTGGGGAAGAGCCCTCTTTTCTGGGGGCTGCCTGCGTCCTGTCCAGGTGACTTAGGAGACTGGGGTTTATCCTGGGTGTTGAGCAATTGACAGCCATTTGGGGCTGATCTTGCGGTTTCTTTGGCAATGCAACACTCTTCTAATAATAGTAGGTTTCTGAACTCCGCTTTTGATCAGTTCTGTGAGCTAGACAACCAGAAGCACAGAGCTTGTCCAATCATGTAGCTTGCATTTTGATGGGGGTTGGGAATGTGTGCTTCCTGGCACAGGCCTCGACACTGCAGGCACCCCGACGACAGCCCCTACCTCCTCTTCCTCTGGTGAGAGACCTCTGCCTCCATCATGGCCCCTGTGGAGGTGGGGCAGCATGTAGGAGTGACAAACATCTGATGCCCAACGCAAAGCCACGTCCTCCCTGAGGCTGCGCAAAGAGCTGATTGTCCACTTTAAGGAAGGAAGACAAATATTTCATAGCATAGTGTGGGAAGGGGGAGTTAGGGCCACGGTTAGACCCCAGGTTTTTCTCCTGTGAAGTCTCTCACCTCCCTGCCCCTGCTCACCCTACCTTGATCTTGGAGTAGAAATGTCTGTATTTACAGCCCCTCTAGACTCCAGGTTCCTGGTGACAGTCGACAGGTTGGAAGGGCTTTTCTTAGCAAAGCTTTTTCTTTTTCCTTTCCTGGTTTCAGATGAGCCCATTTCCAAGTAGCCTGAACTCTTTCTTAAAGGACTTTGCTGACAGACCCAAGAAGTACCTATTATATGCCAATATTCAGGGTCCTGCCTACCAAATCCTTTAATGTTGCAGACTTAGCATTTGCCACAGGGCCTTAGCACCCACCGATCATATCACAGAACTCAGTTCAACCAAGGGCAGTGATGTGCCCAGAGGACAGCATGAGCAGCACCTGGGAAGTTGCTAGAAATGCAAATTCCAAGCGCTCCTCCTCCTTCTAAAGGTGGAGCAGGCGATCTGTGTTTTAACAGACCTTCAGGAATTCCCACGCACAGCAAAGTTTAAAAACCAGCTGCATGTTACAAGGTACTCTCCCAAGTCCCTCCTGCATTTTCAGTTCAGCCAATCCCCCATGTCAGTCGGGGGCTGTCACTTTTAACAACCCTGTATCTCCGCAGAGACAAGACTGTATCTCTCAGAATACTTGGTCATTTCAAGGAGGAAAACAAACAAGCAATTTAACAAGCAAGCAAACCTAACTCCAAGAAGCTTGAGTAAATGAACCTTCTGGGTCCAGGACGGAAGGGTCCAGGGGTGGCTCCGGCTCCAGGCCCGGCCGGATGCGGCAGCCCTGTGATATCCCACAGGTGCCCTGTTCTTCTCTTTCTGACCCTGCCCCCACCCCACCCCACCCACCCCGTGAGAGTCCCAGGTGCCTCCCCGTGTTACAGGAATCCTTGTTCATTTCCTTCAGGCAGGAGAGGGGCTGTGTCGCCACTGAAAAAAATCTCTGTGTTCTTTTGGATTTGACTAACTTAGTTCAGAATCCCTATTCCTAGCCAACCGCTGTGGCTACGGGGATGGGTTTTACTGACTTACTTAAGTGAATCAAGGCACATTCCTGAATTGCAGGTTGGATAAATTTCACATAAACTTGAAGTCTGAGGATTATGGGGAAGAGTGGCTTCTCAAAAGAACAATGGGTTTCCGGCATCAGGAAGGATGTAGAAGAGATGCTGGTCAGAAGAGACATGTTTTCGTGATAATAATGTGTTTTTCTTTTTCCTGTGGATTTTTCCTTGATATATAAAGGACACTAACACTTGGTATGTGAACGTTTCTTCTCCTTTGCTCTCTAGATTTGAAACTCTTAGTCTTTTGCCATCCTGATTGACTTTATTTTTAAGATGATGACTTGTGTATTTCCTGTTACCCTATAAATGACTATCACCCAAATGGTAAGCTCTCTGTGGTGCCAAAGTTGCCACCAGAAAACGAAGCTATGTGTCAGCTCCAGACAAACAAATCAGGGTGGAACTGGCCCTACCACAAACACTATCTATTCACTTCATTCAAAGTGTCAGGGACAGGGAAAATGAAACAACTCTCTGAATAATGAGTCATCATTACTGAGATGGCCCGTATTGAGGAAGAGGGAGGAGTTCTTTAATAGTAGGTGGCCAAAGCGGTAGATGACTGGTGAAACCTCCTATTTGCTACAATTCTCCTTCTTTCCTTGGACCAGCATCCACCAAAAAATATATGGAATTGGCCACATCCCCAGGCCCTGGGTAGGTCCTGATTAAAATAAGCCAATTTGAATCTTTGGGGTTTTTTTAAACTTATCATTGTAACATAAACACTTCCCGTGTCGTTGCATTGTTCGTAAAGGCTCCCTAGTAGACAACCAAGTGAAGATGCCATAATTTTCTTCACCATTTCCATATTGTAGATGATTTAAATTGGGTCCAGTTTTGAATTGCTATCAATATGCTGGGTACCAAAAATTCTTATGCATAAATCTTTTTTCCATATTTAAATTTCCTTATACAGGAAACAGATGCCTAACCATGGATTATCTTGATCAAAGGCCAAGATCAGCTTAAGCTTCTTTATACATATTAGCAACCATATATCTAACATGCCTTTGTGCCCTTTTCTTTGTGTATATTGGGGCTCTTTATGGAACTCTCTTGAATGAGCCGGTGTCTGAATGGCCGCCTGCGCTCGTGACTCCTGAAGCCCAGGCTTTGCAAACACAGCTCTGTCCCTGGATGTGGTTTCAATTGTGTTGGGCTGCCCAGGACTCATGGCATCATTGACTTGTCACACCTATGCAGTTAGCACAGCTGTGGAATAACAAGAGAAGTTTCTGTTCTGCTGAGGGAAACTATGACTAGAGAGCTGTAGTGAGAAGAAACAGCTAAGTGTCATCCCAGGGTGACATCAACATCCCCCCCCCCTTGCTGTGGAAACCACTTCCCCATAAACAGTCCCAGTCAAGTGAGTACTTAGAATTATTCTGATAAATAACCTGAGCCCTGTGGCTACCCAAAACTCCTGTTGCATGTGCAAGTCAACAGGTACCCCTATACTTAACAACTTCTTTTCTCTTCACCCTCAGTTTCCATCTCCCTGTGATCCAGGGCTTACCTGCTAAGAGTAGGGGACACAGCTTGGACCCCAGAAGGAAGGTGGCATCAGCGAGCCCTGGTCCCGCACTGTCCTCCTCGCCCTGGCCCTCTGTTCCCAGGCCTCCTCTGACAAGTATCTTTCTGCTGCCATTTGCTGTTGTCCCCTTCCTTTCTGGCTCATGTCAGACCCTGTCACCAAAGTTCAGTGAACAGAGGCACCCAAGTGAACTCAAGAGCTTCTTGAAGGGTTTTCAAAAGTCCCTGGGCTATCTGTTCAGGGAGCTTTTCTTCCCCAAGGAGTTTTAGTTTTCTGTTCTATATACCTGGCAGGCAGGGTGGGGGCTTGTCTTATTTTGGGAATGGTTAAATGGAGTAGTTTTCAGCCAGAGGCAGAATCCAGCCCCACCTGCTTCCCAGTGACCAGCTGAGTATTAAACGTACCTCAGTACCACTTTATGGGTGATTTACAAAGACAGTCTCTTGCTGGAAAAATCTCTTCCTAGACCAGATTAAGTTTCCCAAATAGAACTGGAACAAAAGGCAAACTATTTAGTTATCAGTATCCCCTGCAGAGAGAGAGAGAGAGAGAGAGAGAGAGAGAGATCAAAGCTAAGATTAGAGCAAAAATAAAGGACAGAGGAGGTGGTCCAAGGCTATGGCATAAAAAAAGAACTTATCACCTCCCGCAGACATGCTGGATCAACAGCTGCATATGGAAAAATTTCCTCTGGAAACGACCAGCCCCCACCCCCTGCCCCCCCCCCAAAACTAGCTCAGCCACTGCTTCACTTCTGCAAACGAGAAAAAAGCCACATGGAGGCAGTTAGGAGAGGCTGACCACATTTCTGTAATCCATAATCGCGAGGGAACTCACATTCCCAGGGCTTCTCCCTGGGGTCTGAAGGCTGGATGCCCCCCATAAGTCACCCAGTTTTTTAAGACCTGCACCCGAGAGATAAGCTCTCTAAATATCTGGCTGTGGAAACCAACAGGCTGCCTCCAAGAGACCCAAAGGACCATCACCGAAGCAACCTTCTGGAAAGCACCCACATTTTATATCAAGGAGATTCGCCTGCTGATTTTAGAGCCTTGGCTTGAGGGGCCCGGTCTGCTGGGGAACTCTCCCGGGCAGAGGCCCTGGTGGAAGCCGTTTTCACACTCTACCCTGCCTTACTAACGCTGCCAGGCACCTTTTTTTTTTTTTTTTTTTTAAACTCTAGACTTCCTTTTTTCTCATCAGGTGCCATCTTTACGCTGCAACAGGCAGGCATTGTCAATTTTGTGCTCTCTCCCTCTGCCACGCTCCACAGCACCAGCATCTCCCAGAGGGGCGTTCTTACACACGTGCGGGGCCCTGGCTTTTGTGGCTGCCACCCACGGCCTGCCCCTGAACACCTGGCTCTGGTGGCCGCCAGATGGTGGGGGCGTGAGCTCTTGGGTCCCATGGGGCTGGAGCAACCCGAGAGACTGTAACACTGGGTTGCCACTCCCAGGGCACTGCACAAACAGTGGACTGAAATGCAGCCAGTCTCTCAGTGAAAGGCGCCTATTTGCTTGCCTGGCGCTTGGGCTGAGGGACTGAGCGTTTGGCACATGCTTGGAGGCTACACGTGCTGCCGGGGAATGGGGACCAGGGGACACTGCCTTTGCATCTGCCTTCTGCCTCGCTACCTCTCATTGGTATCTCCCAAAAAAGGAGCTTATACACTCACCTGATGCCCCAATTTTTGTGACTGTCACCCAGAAGACACCGTCAGATCACCTGGTCTGGTAGCCAGCAGAGCGTATACTGTAGGTCCATTGGACTGTGTACATTTGCATTCTTTAAAAGCTGTGGACTGAGGGTCTGGCTTCCAATCAGCCTGATTTGGGCGCTGACTGAGACTCCCCTTCTTTGGGACTCTGACAGGTGCTGGCACACCCTGAACAGTGGGGAGCTATGAAGAACAAATCACGTCGCTTGCACAACCACAAAGAGTCAAGAGGAAACCAAGAGTTAGGACAGGGTTATAGGACAAGGCCACTCCAAGACAGGGAGAGGTAACTGTTTCATCTAATACATAGAAACCAACGCGAACAAAATGAGAAGACAAAGGAATATGTTCCAAAGAAAAGAACACGATAACAATTCTGAAAAAAATGAGATAGAAAAGACAAGACTGGTAAGGAGGAGAAATTCCAACATACTTTCCGTTAACAATGCCTTGCCGTCTCCATCTTCTTTCTTCGGACTTTATCCTTGGACAGAAAGAGTGGGCTCATGTGTTCCCATGAGAAATGGCTCAGGCTCAGGCTGCCCCT
>NW_026555025.1:0-8281 GCF_021234165.1 Pteronotus mesoamericanus | reverse complement strand
ACACTTCAATAATTTTAATTTAAAAAAAGAATCTGTCACACATATTTTCAGTGCTTTTAAATTTTCAAATATTTGTAATTATAACTTTTCAAATGAAGACTCAATGCTACAGTTAAAAATGTTTAGATTTGGGAACCATAATTCTGAGTTTGTGTTTAAAAATATTTACTAGCATTATGGCCAAGTGAAAATTTCTCAGTCTCTTTGATCCTGTGTCCATGTCTGCAAAGTTAAGATAATAATACCTGCCTCATGGGTTTGTGAAGAGAATATTAAATTATATATATTTAAAACATCTTTCATGTTTTATTGACAATATAATGGTCAATCACTATTAGTTTTGTATTCTTAATATAAACAACTTTATAGTAATCTATTATAACCATAGATCCACATTTATTAAGTTATTTTCTCCACTGTTGGGCAATTCCATTAATCATAAGTTTTCCTTTTTTATTTTTTAAATGTAATGCAGAATATACATTCTTTTGTTTATAAACCAGAAGTATCATTTTGGGACCAAAACCACAACTTTACATATTAGTAGTGGTCTGGCAAAATTTTATTTCTATGAATATTTCCCCTGACCATCAGTTTCATCATAATTTTTTCCACATTTACCACTTACATCTTCTCGAGATCTATATTTAATAGAGTTTAATAAATCACAAGTCATCTTGTTAGGTATTTATTTCATTACTATGCATTACTTCCTCTTATGTTTGTTTACTATGTATATACTCATCATTTTAAATATTGAAAACCTGTTTCCAACAGTGGCTGAGATTTCTAACTGTACTAGATGGAAACAACTCTGAATTTTTTAAATTATTATTTTTTATTAATTTACATTTCAGTATCAAATATGCTAGTACATTATAGGCAAGAAAATAATCCTGTGAAGTAATGACCTACTATGAACACCTACTATGTGATAATGACTTTTCCAGTAATCCTGAAGCTATGAAGATGAATAGGATGTAGTCTTTTCCTCACAGGAATAAACAGCTCAGAAGAGGGGTTAAAAGTGAAAACAAAAATTTACAATGCATTTTTATACTACAATGTTCAATGATAGAAAAATGGAGGATGGAATCTTATATTCTTAAGGAAATTTTCAGGAAAATCTTTAGAGAGGTGGAAATTCTTCCTCTTGGCCTTTGAGAATGATCTTTTTAATGTAAGAGGAAGAATTCTAAATAAAGATGTATGCAAGGGCAGGGAGTAAAAAAAATGTAAACTCTGGTAAATTTAAAACAGTAAGCCATTTACTACACAGAATCCATAGTATATGGTTGGATAATGAAGAGGCAGTAGGAGTGGATGTAAAATCTAAAGATTAGTATAAACAGCCCAAAGAATTTGGATTTCTTATTAAAAGGAGAGGAAATACGTGTCATTAAGGAAAGAATCAGGATCCTAAAAATGGAGACAATGGAAGAATTTAGAAGGCTATATCAAGGGTGGGGTTTAAGGAAATATACGGGCCTGAAACTGAGACAGTAGCAATGATGATACAAAACAAGAAACTTATTTTAAGGTTATTTGGCTCACTTGCTAGGTATTGTCTTGTGTGCCTGAGTGTATCAAAACACTTTTATCCAGAGATGAGTAATATAAAAATAGAAATTGAGTACAAGAATAGTAGTGAGATTAGTTTAAAATGCTGGGTTTGAGAAATTTGAATGACATTCAGGAAAAAAAATATCATTTTTCTTGGGTAAGATATAAAATGATCAGATGTCTAAAAAAAGTACAAATGATTGTCTTATTAAGACTTTCTTAGATATCTCTGTTAGCAGTGAAAAAAATTTGCTTTGTAACACCATGTGCAGGGAAAAGAACTGGGCTGAAATCCAGAATGCCACTAATTCCCCAATGAGTGATGAGGCTTATTTCTACAAATAAATACAATTTTGTTGTTGTTTCCCCCCCTTTAGTACTTTGATTTCTGAACAGGTTATAAGGTTCCATTCAATTTTGAATTTCTATGATGCTGAAAAAAAGAACATGGTACCAAAAAGAGGCCTTATCAGCTCTTTAAAATTCATAAGTTATAGCCTATTTAACAGTCATCAGAAGAGTGCCTAGTTTTAAGGGAAAAAAAAAACAAACTTCATGGCCAGCACACATAACTATTCATCTGATACTCAAACTGCTCTCTACAAAGTTTCACCAAATTCTTATGCATCTTTGGGTTGAATCTTCCACATAATTTTCATCACAACTCACGTGATCTTGGTATATTACATATTGCAAAATCTCATTACATTGAGTCAAAATGTGTTTTCATATAGCTTCTAAGTAGTCCAGATACTGTTAAAGATACATTTATTTGATTTTCAAGTGCATTTAGTGCAAAACTTTTAAAATTCTCACAATTGTATCCCTTCAATCTCTATAGAACAAATCTAATCCCTTCTTTCTCTTCTTTTTATGACACTTCTTCAAGAATGAGTCAAATATAACATGTGCCCTGACCTCTTCAATCCCATATTTCTCTACCTAAAATGTTATCATCCTTTTGTTTAACCTTGCAAAAAAATTTGAATATGTAAATATGTAATATTCATGTCTTACATAGATTAATTGTCTTGTTTGACCACTATGAATTACAGTAGAATCCAAGCCTTTAATACCTTAATCTTATCATACATACTGTGTGTAGGTAGATAGATATAGAGATATTGATATATAGATAGAACTATATATTAATATGTATTATTAACAGCTTTGCGCTGCTAACAGTGGCTTTTAATAGCGACAAATCAAACACTTATCTTCAGGCTCGGTATAGATCTAAACAAAGAGACCATATTCACTTACATGCCATGTAATTCCATGAAATGACTGGTTTAATTCTAAAGAGCAAAACCTCTTGTCGGAAACAAGGTCACCATAAAGTGCAGAAGCAAATGAAGCAAATTTCAAGTAAATGTTTGCTTGCCTATATGGTCCTTTGGTGATTGCTGGAAAAACTATATTTGTATATAAATAAAGACTTAACTAGACTTGAGAGGTTCCTTTTTGTTGTTCTTTTATAGTACAGCTTAAAACTATTGAGAAAATTCGCCCTAACAATTTACTGTTTGAGTAAGAAACATCTCAAGACATCCAGGTCCCTCCTGTTTTTTTCATGATATCCTTAAATAATACCTTTATTTGTAATTTTATAATTTTGGAGCACCCATTTCCTTTTATTTCACCCCTTTAATTTAATATGCTTCTGTTTTCTTGATTTTTGTCCAAAAGACCATGTTCTCAAACCCTTGAAAATACCATGCTTCCTCTCTCCAAGTCCCACAGGCATTTAACAATGACCTGCCTGTAACATCAAAAAATATTTCTTATGTTTCTGCATGAAAATTATGGTCACCAGGCAAATACTTTTCTCATAATGATTCTCATCATTGCTTCTTTGGCCTATGTGTTTCTAACACCGTATATCAGAAAACTTAGTATTGGCAGCAAAAGGGTATAAAACATGGACAGGATTTTGGTTCTATCCTGTTGGTAGCTAGAGCTGGTTCCCAGGTAAGAAAATATTACTGTTCTGTAGAAGAGAGTCACTACCGTAAAGTGGGAAGCACATGTGGAAAAAACTTTATACATGTTCCTTGTCGAGTGTGTCTTCCAGACAGTCCGGAGGATTCCCGGATAGGAACTAACCACTATCAGAAAGGTATTCACTGATGTCGCTCCAGAGACGACAGAAAATAAAACCTCACTGTACTGGGTGTCAGAACAGGAGAGTTGCAAAAGCAATGGAATATCACAAAAATAATGGTTCATGACGTTGGACCTACAGAAAGACAGGCTGAGCAAGCCACTCAGGTGAATGAATGAGTTAGGACAACCTAGTAGGTTGGAAGCCGTCACCAGGTACATACACAATGCGGGGGTCAGGAGACCTCTGTAGTGAAGTGGGTGGCAAACGGCAACATACCGGTCATACGCCATTGCAGCCAGGAGGAAGCATTCAGTGGTCAGGAACATGGTGGCAAGGGAACACTGAAGGAGGCAGCCAGGATAGGAGATGGCCGTCTGTCCTGCTATGTAGTTCGCTAACATTTTAGGAATGAAGACTGAGGAATAGCAGAAATCTAAGAAAACCAGCTGGCAAAGAAAAAAGTACTTGGGAGGATGGAGCTGGGCACTAGCCAGAATTAGTGCCATAACCCAAACGTCGCCCCCAGTAATGAGATAGATCAAGAGAAACAGCATGAAAAGGACAGCATTCAGTTCAGGGCTGTCAGTCAAGCCCAGGAGGGTGAATTCGGTGACCACGCTGGTGTTTCTGCGAGCCATTTACGTTGTTCCTCTAGGAAGAATCTCCAGGAGACACGGGGAAAAAGAAAAATAACCAAAGATACAGCTTGGACACATGAATTCAGTTCACTAGTTTCTTTAGAAAACTGCACAGTTTTAGGTCATCAACAATAATAATCCACAGAAAAACATTTATCGCAAGTAATTCAAAATTTTAGTTGGCTCAGAGTTGCACCGGGAGATATAAATTGGCGTTATGCACCACATAAGAGCCCCTCAAGAAATTAAAATACCCTTGGAGAATCCTGATAGGAACGTTTGTTTACAGAGTTCAAGAGCTAGAGCCTGGATAACAGTATAGTCCACATTCCAGAACACAAGACAAGAACTTCATATTGTAAGGAGCGGCGTTCATTAACAACGAGCCCGAGCCCTCAGTATTTAATGGGTGAATTTCTGAGACATGTCGAACATTTTCTCTGTGACATCTTTTTAACTTTGACAATGAACACACATGACGAATGCATTAAACAATAAAAACAAACAATATATACATATTTAAATCTGTGCCTCTGTTATGTATGTGTTTATATATAACATTTAATAAAACATAAGACATCATCTATAAAAACAAAAAATGAAAATCAAGGGTGTCCAGAAAAGACAGTTAAAAACCATTTTCTCTCATAATAACATGACTTATTTATTAAAATTCACTTGTTCCAAGAGGTCATTCTTTGCTACTCCAACAGATGTTTATCACTCCATCATTTGATTTCCTATAGCAAGTTTTATCCAATGGTTTCTATTAATCTACATGAGATGTTTTTTCCATTAAGATTTAATAAGGAAACTTTTAAATATATTTTAATCCTTTCAGTCAAAAAATCTCAAGCCTGATTTTCGGAACAATGCATGTGCTTTTGGCACAATAGATCACATATCAATCTAGTTTTTATCCAGGAAAAAGATAGATAATTTTAGTTAGGCTTTATATATTACCCAAAATACATGAAAGTAAAGTGCTGATGGCTAATGTGTTTGGGGAATACTTAGTTAAATGATGTTTAAGGAAAGCTTTCTTTAAACATCATTGAAAGGACTTACAGGACAATATAATATGCTACTATGCTTTGGGAGTTTCCAATGAGAGAAAGAAATAATATAGAGTATGTTTCATATCAATCTGATGATTGAATCTATTTTAACTGAACATTTATGATTATGGCATTCTATAATCCATGCCTTGGGAAGAATACTTCCCTAATATTGAATGAACAATGATAAAGACATGGGCTTGGATTTCTACCCTTCACTACCAGAGTGATTGATGTTTACGTTAATTAACAATTCAAACACTGCAAATCATATGACAGAATAGCTTTGGTATTGTCCGTTTCACTGAAAAGCCAGAGGATGGCTAGTCCCTTTTCACTACATTGAACTGGGATTTCAAGTCTAATGCTTAGTTTCCTTGCCTAATGTAGTTTCACCTATAAACCCTTGTCCAGAGGTAGTTGTGAAGAATGAATAAGAGAATATGTAAGAACTGTCTGGCCCACCGTAGGTTGTCTCTGAGTAACTGCTGTATATTCAAAGGAAAGCAATTAAAAAAGAGAGTCTGAATTAACTGTTCACCTATTGGACAGATGGCTTTTGACTAAAATAGTTTTCAGGTTCTTTGCTTTTTTTGGTTTAGTTTTATAGTGACTTTGATGATAACTTTCTTCATATTTCATTGATTCTATATTTCTTTCTTTGTTTCTAAATTATTATTTATAATTTAATAGATAATAATTGTCATCTGGACTACACTTCACACGGTGTGTTTCTTTTGCTGTAAAGTCTGTTATATACAATAAATTTTTTTGCATCTAAAAATTAGCTTTGATAGTGAGGCCAAGTAAATCATTGTTCTTTCTTCAGGTTTAGGGAAATTCAATGGTTTGTAATAATCCATCTTGGATTTTAAAGAATTCCTTTAAGTAAACTCAGCTCTTGCAATCGGTATAATTATATGTACATAACTATATTAAGCTTTAAATATAAAGACCTAAGGACATATAGAATAAATCCACTAATTATTTCAATAATTGGAATGTATTTGAGGCAGATTATTTTTCTTCACATCCCATTCACAGCGTATTGAGAACTGCTGTGTTTATAAAGCATCCAGAAAACGCATTTGTAATTTCCTTGTTAGAACACTCAATATAACATCTACCTGGAGTGAGAGGAAACCTGGCCTTTCGTATAGGTTTTCTGACTCACGTTTATACTTGGCTTAGGGTCGTTGGAGGATGGAATCCCCAGTGGTTCAGGGAGCACTGGGTTGCACGGAAACGGCTAAAGGGAAGCCTGGGGAAAGGAAGGCCCCGGGCCAACTTTCCAAATCCTAGCGATTTGTGTGTTTAGCCTTTTCTCTGCTTTAGAGAAAACCGCTCATGTTCTTGCCTTACTTATATGGGACATTACAAGGAAAAGCTGACTTATTAGAAAGTAACTCTTCCAGTGTTTATAATTATATATACATACTCTCCATAAGACATCTTTTCTTAATTTTAAAGTGATGTTTCATTTGTATTTGTTGATGACCATGTGCTTCTAAATACATTGTTATTGGTAGTAATTATGAGAAATACACACATATTTCAACATAAGACAACCCAAAAGAGGCAGAAGCAATTAATAAATAGAATGTATATGTGTGTGTGTTTTCACAAATTGGATTATCTTTTAATATTAAGGGTAATTTAGCCAATTATGACACTAAGTATCAGTTTCAACATTTTTGTCACTATATTGGCTGAACATAAAAGTAAGTTTCAGAAGTACTACATTGGCTACTTAGAGAAAAGAATAAAAAAATATAAAAGGGAATAAGTACAGGATGAAATAATAGGCTACATTTTAAAAGGGGGAGGGGCAATTCACAATACATAAGCCACTAAGATAAGTCAAATGCATCCAAACCAACACACACAGAAACAAGGTGGTAAAAATCGGGAGTGATTTTAAAATGAGGCAATCATGAAAACAGACTAGCATTCAGGGAATGCTATGATTAGTTTTGTTAATAAGAGTTTTTTTCCTTGGCAATCAGCATTAAGAAGTATCATAGCTGGAATGGTTTCTATTTATTAAATGCCTAAATGCCTAGTATTTTCCAGGCATTTTACAACTGTTATGTCTAATCATTATGTGTTTTTATTGAATTAAATATTCTGATTCATATGATTGATATTACAGATGCTCAGGATAATTAAAGAAATTCTCTAAGTTTGCACTTTAGGAGGTGGTAGAACACTAATTTTGATACAATGCTTGTGTGATTTAAAAATCTGTGGTCTTTTGCTACTTATTCCATGCAGCCTTTTGATACTGACAAAGTAAGGAGTGAACATAATAGTGATAGAATTTAAAACCATATTGCATAAAGAATAATGGAAACAGGAGGAAATATCCAGGGTAAAATAATTGGACTCACGATGGTATTCTAGCGAAAGCTTAACATGTCAGGAGCCTAAGAATGAAGAGTAAGAATATGTGAATTCTAAGACTTTGTAAGACATAGAGGACAAATTGATATAAACTCTAAGGAGTGATGTATATCTTGCTTAAATTTCTTTAAAAGCCATTATTGGTAAAATTTAACAAAACCAGATTTTGAAAGGGAAAGTAGACACCATTGAGAGTATTTTTAGAGAGTGTTTTATATTTGATTAGGAGTTAGATGGGATGGCAGTATGATCCCTAGATGTCCACGATTTTGGGAGTTTGAATTTGTCCACAGGCCATATTTGACCAAGGACAACTGAAAATTGTCATCGAAGCTATGGTTTATATAATCATTGTAACCTCACAGGGCAAGACCAAATTTCAAGTCTTAGGGATGTGGATTCATTGCACGGGCTTGTGGGTTTCTTCTCAATAAGTGTCAAACGTCACCACCATGCAAATGTGGCCATGACCAATCCATTTGTTACCAGCAACTCATTTTCCTGATGAGCTC
>NW_026555024.1:0-77846 GCF_021234165.1 Pteronotus mesoamericanus | reverse complement strand
AAATGTCTCTGGAACTTTCTATTTAATCTCATACACCTCATATCCAATTCATCAGCATAGGACTTTGATTCTAATTACAGAATATATTTGGGGTCAGACTCTACTTCTCAACATTGTCTCTGCTCCCAGCCACCCCCGTCAGCCCCACGATGAGACATCTCAGTTTTAGGGGTCCTGCTGCAGCCTCCCAGCTTGTCCCTGGATTTTGCCCTTGTCCCTCCTGAATTTATGCTCAGTGTAAGAGCCAGAGTGACACCGTTAAAGAGGAAGAAGCCTAAAGACTTCATATCTTACACAGCTTCTCCTCACACTAAAAGTAAAAACCAAAGGCTTTACGAGAGTCCACTGGTCCAAAATGATCTTATCCCCACTCCTTACCTCCCCAAACTTCCTCCTTATTATTCTGCTCTTCCTGCTGTATTTGTTTGGACCACATGACCTCCTCAGTCTTCCAGTGCTCACTAGCTCTGTTGCTGCCTGGAATTTTTCCATTGTCTGTTCTTTGTCCTGAAACTCCCTTCTCATAGATAATTGCCTACTATTTTTTCTTAGTCTCCTGTTAATAAGAACACCCTATGCCATCTTATTTAAAATTGTACATGTTCATGCTACACTTGTGTTCCATAATAATCTCCAGCTGGCAGTTTACATTTGTAGTTTGTGCTTTTTGTTTCTGCTCTGTCCCCCAACCCCATCTATCACATAAGCTCAATGAGCCCAGGCATTTCTTTACTTTATTCAATGCTGTATGCCCAGCATTTAGGACAATGCCTCGATAAATGTAGCCAAAAGCCAGATTTTACAGATGATGAAACTGAAGAATAAGGGATCAAATGCCTGGTTCATGGCTGTTCCACTAGTAAGAGAACGAGCTCGTATTTGAATCCGCACAGTCGAACTTGAGAGTTCCCATTCTTCCTCACCACTCTATGATAAGAGTGCCACTATTATCAGAGTTGAAAAGAGAGAATTAATTATTACATCAAAGAAAGCAGAAATAAAATACCAGGGACCATTGAAAGCTGTATGTGGCTGGCAAACATTCTCTGAGCTGCTGATAGAAGACATTGTGATTTTGGCAGTATTAGCTCCGGCTCCTCAAGCACACAGGTGCAGCCTTATTTACAGAAAGAACAATTCTGTGAAGGAAAAAGCAGTGAGGTGATGGGATGGTGCCCGGAAGAGAGTCTGGAAGGGATTCAGAAACACAGTGGCCCCATGAGGAAAAAGTATCCTTGGCTGTAACCTTGCAGAGCTTAGCTGCCTGCAGTGTGCGGAGGACTCTTTCTTCTCAGGGGGTCGTCCCGGAAGCTCGGCTTTCTCTGTGTGTTGGATGTGTTGTCTCCTAGAGGCAGTTCTGTTCTGCATCGTTGAGTAGGGTTCATTCAGTACTCTGCACGTTTCCTTCTGAGACAAGTGTCGTTTTCACATTGGAAACACAGTTCCCGAATTTTTGGGCATAGAGTGCGGAGAGACGTTTTGTATGGCTTTTAAGGAATAAGTTAATTTGTGTAGTAGATAAGCACTATTCAGGTGATCCATGTTTTTCTGATGTGAGCATTTTTAAGCAATTGTATATTTCATTTCATTATCAAAAGTTATATTAAAGAATTGTTTGTAATGTTCTTTTGTTTGTTTGTTTGTCTTAAAGGGTGTTTATTTTTTGATGATGAATTGCCATTTTAAAATCGTTTGGTTACAGTTGTCTTCCCTTTTTCCCCGTTGCCGTCCCCCCCTTTTCTTCCTCCCTCCTCCCCTCTGGTCACTGTCAGTTTGTCCTTTATTTAAATGTCTCTGGTTCTATTTTACTTGTTTGTTTGTTTTGTTGATTAGGTTCCTCTTATAGGTGAGACCATATGATATTTGTCTTTCACCCCCTGGCTTATTCCATTTAGCGTAACACTCTCCAGTTCCATACACACTGTCGTGAAGGGTAGGAGCTCCTTCTTTCTTTCTGCTGCCTCGTAGTCCATTGTATAAATAGACGAGTTTTTTGATCCACTCATTTACTGACGGGCCGTTTATTAGTACCCTTCTAATATTTGTGGGGACCAAATGATTTCCCTTCTTTCTTTCTTAATATCAGTGGTGTCTTCTCTCTATGCAGTGGTGACCATAAAAATTACATATTCCTGTTTAATATATCATTGTCAACTAAAAATAATATACATCATAAATTTTAATGTAAGAGACTTATAGCACTAAAGACCAAATATTTCTTTCTTATACTTTGTACTGTTTTTGTCCTAAAGTCTCCTTTAATGTACGGTTTAAACCCACAACATACCAGCATAGTGTTACCCTAGTCATTTCTTTCTAAAGCAAATAAAATGGAAAATCTAATGTTTGCTCTATTTCCCTTCACTTTTATATTTTTGGTATCATTCATTCATTTTGTTGAGACTCCCATTTCCTACAGGTCTGTTGTCTGGAAACTACTTCAGTGTGTGTGCGTGCACACTCTTGCCGTGATGCAAGAGTAGCCTTAAAAACACAAAAAACTACAAAAACAACATCAACACAAATTATATTAACAACGAGTGAAGAGCTTCAGGTGTAAAGCTGAGAGAGATGCACTGGAACTACCGTAACCCCCCATTAAAGAAAATGCTGCCCAGTGTATGTATATTTATTTCATTAAATATGAGGGAGAGAAGAAGGTTCCAAAGAATTCCTCCCTATTCAAAAACATTATGTGAACAGATAAAACATGTTTTAAATATTTATTAATAATAAATATATACTAGGAAAATATACCATAAGCAAACACAACTACACACAAACTGAGAAAAGTATAAATGTATTGGTAACAACATATATAAAATATAGAAAATACAAATAAGAGCATTTGTAAAAATGAGATTTCATAAAATGAGTTGCTTAAATTCAAGAATGAATTACGGTCGATACAGACTCATAGATCCAGAGAACAGACTGATAGTTGTCAGAGGGGAAGGTGGTTGAATGCTGATTGAACAAGATGAAGTGACTGAGAAATAAAAATGGGTAGTTACAGAAGAGTAACTGAGGTGTAGATTACAGCACAGGGAACACAGTAAATGATACTGTGATATACATGTAGGGCCAGGTGGGTACTTGAAGCAGCAAAACACTTTGTTGTACCCCTGAAACTAGTGCAGAATAATATGCAATGTAAACTGTAATTGAAAAATTAAAAAAAAAGAAACAATTGTGGAAAAGAATCATAATTAATATATAAGACCTTACTAAGAGGGAATTGGGTAAACAGCATGTTTAGATAATTCTAAACATGAGGAAAAAGGCAGAAAAATTGTTAGGGGGAATATATTGCGGTAACAGATGCTCAGTGTTTATACTTTTGAGGTGTTTTTTAAACATAATAATCCCGCTTTAAAGAAATATTCTTAGTACTCTACGTTGTAAGGAGTTGGGGTTTTTTTGGTTGGAAATAAAAATGTTTTCACAAAATAAAAATTAATTAATAGTAATAATAATAGTAGAAAGAAGGAATAACGGAAGGAAAAAAAAGAGGCAGGAAGGACCACTGTCACTTAAAATTAGTCTTGAACACATGCACTCGCAATGAAAATGTGGTCTGTTGGAAGCCAGGCTAAACATGAGCATAGTAGGCATGCTTTCCTCAACCTTGGTTCTTGGGACTGGGGACTGAGGAGAGGTAGCATCTGCAAAGGCATCACACGGTGCTAGGGGTCAAAGTAAAATGGAACCAAAGCTTAGTCAGGGCCCGGCCTCCAGGGAAAAGCGTAAAGATGAGCTGGGGCTCAGTTGTGGGAAGAGTTCTATCTGCAGGCCAGGTGCGGCTGGCTCTCCAAATTGTGCTTGTCTTTTGTCATGTTTGAGATTAAATATTATCTTTATAAATGTTAATGTCTACTCTCTGTACATTGTGAAAAACCAAAGAATGGATTGCATGTTTGTGCTTTTGATGAAGTAATAAAATGTAGTGAGATGCACCTTCGCAGGCAGCATGGTAATGACACCAAGTTTTCAAAACATCTGTGGTCTGCAAACCACAGGCCGTACTTCGATTGCTGCTAATGCGTAGTCCTAAGGAAGGAGCGAGTATTTAGATCTGGAGTCAGATTCCAATGATTCCATGATTACTGATGTGGGAGAGTGTGAATTACAGTCATGTTATCAATTAAGAAGTATTTCCTTAAGCATGACAGATGTAATCGTAAAATTACCTGTAATTGCAACCTGTAATCCTATGAATGTCAAAGTGAACACTACACATTTAAAGAAAAGATTATATGTGTATCTGACTATGTGTGCGTTAATATACATAATATATACCAGTATTTATGCTGAAATCTGAACACCTATACTTCAGAATGTGACTTTATTAGAAAATGAGGGCTTTGTGAAGGTTAACTTAAAATGAGGTATTTGGGTGGGTCCTAAACCAATATCACTGGTGTTTTGATAAGGAGAAAGGCCTCAGAAGAAATCCACCTGCCTCTGACTTGATCTCCGACTTCTAGATTACAGACCACAGTGAAATAAATTTCTGTTGTATAAACCATCAACCAGTCTACTGTACTTTGTTTTGGCAGACCTGACAAGTTAATGCAACCACTATCAGCATATGTGTAAATATGTGTGTGTGTGTGTGTGTGTGTGTGTGTGTGTGTGGTGTGTTTCTGAGAATGAATTAAGAAGCAAATGGATCACACAGTTTTCCTGCATGTATGGACACTGTGCAGGTGGAAGTTTCACTATGACCTTAAAAGAAAAAGGTGTAAGAAGAAGAGAAAGACACTCACATGCTAAAACAAAAAAATTTTATTCTAACTTTTTGATAGGAGGACAACAGATATCATTCTTAATTTATTTTTGTTTAATGGTTAGGGTGAAAATGTACTTTATTGGGTACCATTTTCCCAAACACTCTTTTCACTGCCTCTTTCACATCTTTGTTCCTCAAGCTGTAGATGATGGGATTCAGCATGGGGATCACAATGGTGTAAAATGTTGACACTATCATGTCATGGTCCAAAGCATAGTTGGAACTTGGTCTCACATACATGAAGAGGATGGTTCCATAAAAAATTGACACTCCTGTTAGGTGAGAGCCACACGTAGAGAAAGCTTTTTTCCTTCCCTCAGCAGAACGCATCCTCAGAATGGCCAAAAGGATGAAGACATAAGAGACCAGGACAATCAGGATAGTGACAATTTCAACCCCTCCCACGAAGTAGAAGAGTAGAAGCTGGTTTGCGTGTGTATCAGAACAGGAAATAGCGAGGAGAGGAGGAACATCACAAAAGACATGTCTAATTTCATTGGAGGCACAGAAGGATAGGCTAAATGTGGCCACTGTGTGTACACAAGCATGCAAAATGCCACCAACGTAGGAGGCAATGATGAGAGGCACATAGACTTTGGGTGACATGCTAACTGAATACAGGAGAGGGTTGTAGATTGCCACGTAGCGATCATATGCCATTGCAGCCAAGAGGAAGCATTCTGTGGTTCCAAAAGTAACTGCGAGAAACAGCTGTGTTGCACATCCAAGGAATGAAATGACTTTATTCTTTGACAGAAAATCTACTAACATATTTGGTGTAATCACTGAAGAAAAGCTAGCATCCACAGATGACAGCACACTCAGAAAATAGTACATGGGATTGTGGAGCTGGGAATCCCAAATGACCAATACAACCAGCCCTAAGTTCCCCATCAGAGTGAAGAGATAAATCACTAGAAACAGGAAGAATAGGATAATTTGCAGTTCTAGATCATCTGTGAAGCCCTTCAGAACAAACATTATAACTGTAGTGACATTCTTCATGTTGAAACCTCATGAAAAAATCTTGGAGATTTTTATAATATTGTCTTCATATTGCTCTGACCAAATGAGCAATACTGTGACTCAGTTAAAACGACCTATGTCTTCATATTTATTTCTTTTCAGTGAATAATTTCTCAGCTGCAGTCAAGGTCCAGCACCATGGCAGAGGATCAAAGCACCATGGCCACTCACTACAGAGTCAAATGGAAAATTTGGGTTAATTCACAGGCTCAATTCATGTTATTCAAAAACTTTGAAGGCAAATGGGCAATTCACCAATGAATTCCATGAGCTGTTTTCCTACTAATTGATATTGAAACAAAAGCAAACCCTTGCAAAAAGTCATTATATTTATGACAATTTTTATCTCAAAACACAATAAATATTGAAGGAAACGTATTTAAAATAATTTTAAATATAGAAAGTGTTAAATTAGGTTTTTGTGACACTAAGAGCCTAGTGAATTGTAATATTTTATGAGTTAAAAATAAAAATCTTCCAATTCCATTAGGTTACTGAACAAAAAATAACTCCTATGTGGACTCTAAAGAACAAACTGAACTAACAAGCAAAACATAGACAGACTCATGGATGGAGAACAGATGGCAGCTGTTAGGGGTGGGATGTTAGCGGGAGGCGGGTGTGGGCAGAAAGCACAGCAGGCTAATGGACCCGGCAACAGCGTGGTGATTGCTGGGAGAAGGAGGTATAAGAGGATAAATGGTAATGGAAAAAATATAACAAAGATTAAATTAAAAATAATATTATTTTAAGAACATGGATTATGTTTTAATATAAACTTATATGACAGTTTTTGTTTCATTGAATTTGGTTTTCAAGTGCTCAACATTATATTGTCTTTTTTGGGCAAATATTTGTTCATTTGTATTGTTTTTGGAAATCTAAGTTTTTAATATATGTTTACCTACTTTCTCAAAAATATTGTGGTGATGCTCTGGTTTCTCTTCAGAACGAACAAATCTTTCATCTTTTACAAAAAACATTTTGGTGAGATAAACAAATGATAAGAAAATATAAGAAATGCAAATTTGCTTTTAGAGTATTACACTTGTATATTGCTCATTTTGGATTCAGTGAAATAACAACTAGTTAAAGGTAGCAGTTAAGCTCATAAAGATCAGTAACTAAAAATATAACAACAGTTAGAAATAATCATTGCATCTAGAGAGAAAAGTAAATAAACAGCAAGATATCAGTTAGAAGTTACAGAAAAACACCTTCCCTGCATGGTCTCATGGTTGTTTAAATAAGGAATCAAAGTGATACCAGAACCTGAACTGAATGTGTCATTATTAGCCTATAATATAACACTGGTTGGAGGATACATTTTACTCAAGTGTCTTATCATAGTCATTTATGTATTTTTTTATATGTACCATATACAATTTGAGTCAGCGTTAAGGGCACATAATTGCTGCCAATTATATTTTGCATATGATCTTAATTCATATTGCAAGTCAAGCTCCAGTTTCAGTACATTGACAGGATCTCCTTAGTGAGAGAGGGAACCATTTGGAATCAAAGACTGAGAAGGCCGCCTTCCTCTTTCCCAGGAAATTCTACACTGTTAAAACACTACATTCACTTGTGTAAAATAGTTTTCCCTGTTCTATTGCTCATTTGTTTAATTGTCTACCTCTTATATTTTCAAAAGTATACATTATAAGTAATATACGCACCTTTGCTCCTAAAACAATAGCTCAGGTGCAGAAATACGGAGAGGAAATGGTGACGATCCCCTCCCAGCTTCTCCTTCCATCCAATTCAGTGCCTTCCCCAGAGACAACTGTTGTTACGGTGGTCCTTCCACTCTGCATATTTATATATACACTGATGTGTGTTTGCCGATATACAGTTAAAAATTAATAAAAATCGTCCTGAACAAAAAAAAAAAGAGAAAAAAGAAATAGAGAACAAAACACATACTAATGGTCTTCTGGGACAGATGAAGTCAGGATCCCCTAGAAGAATTGTCAGTATCAGGAGAAAATGTTATCATAGAATTATTGGGACAATTAAAGGCACAGAAAACAGAAACTACTCATATAAAAATTCAGAGAAGGTGGAATTTAGGTTGAATCCTATGTATTGAAACAAAAATGTTAGAAGATAATGAATTGGGGTACTTAACCCATCTAGTCTAATGAACTGCACATTTTTGAGCTTCTCTTACAAAATAAAATGCTTTTTCAAAACTTCATTTTAAAAAATCTTAACAAAGAGATTGAGAAAACTCCATTTCTTTAAATTAAAAAAAATGCTATGAGATGACATGACAATTGATCAAAAAAAGGGTCTGATGAAAGAATTTATGTAGATGAGGTCAGAACAATAGTGATAAAAGTAGCAAAACAAACTTTGATAGATATAATGAAATCTGTGTTTTAATGCAATTAGAAATCACAAGAAAAAATGCAGCTTCAACAGAGTTCTTACATCAGTTTCATGATATACCTGGTTTAAGGAAAATCACATATTTGTCATCTGAAAGTGTATACTCAGCTCCATAATTAAAAGTCATGAATGATATTAGGCTTTTCCTCCAGAATTGACTCTCCTTTCAGTAGCAGTAAATTCAAATGGCAGAGAAGGTATAATAATGCACAGATGGACAGATGCATGAAATATGTAAAAAAATGAGTATTTAAGGCAAGTTTTTAAAAATATGTCACTTTTGTTATAAATTTAACATTCAAATATAAGTAGTTTGTCATTTCATGTATTTATAATAAAAAATTAGCTACTATTAGTCCACAACATTAATGAGTATATCATTGCAGAGTAGAGTTGACCAGAGCTTTAAACTAGATATCTCCTTCTTTATCTACATGTAATATATTCATTTTGTGATTCTTACTTTATGCTCAAATATTTATCATATTAAGTTAATGAATTTTACTATATTTCTTGTTTCCTATGTGTACTCTTCTGTGTCTGGATTAGACCATAAAGAGGATTGTGACTTGTATCGTCTATTAAAACAATAACACCAAAGCGCAGAGATGACCATGATACAATTTTCCACATTGCAGTGGGCTTAAATTTGCATTCAGTAAATGAAACAATGAAAACTTACCATCTTAAACACTTTGGTTACATTTCTCTGCCGACCATCGTTCCTGATAGATGGGCATGACTAAATGGATTGGGGCACAAGGACAGGGCTCAGAGTTACAAGGAGAAAATTACCATGGAACTTAAAGAGTTTAGAATATAAAACCCACCTTTATAATTACGGTAAACCCACCTCCAGAAACATCACGTCAAGAGCGGGCAGCACACTCCAAACATCTCGGGCTCACTAGTGAGACCCTGAGGGAGCCGGCAGAGGAGGGGAGCAGGGACCGCAGCCGCTTGCTGAGCCTTGGAGCGGCCGCGCGCACATTGCTGTATCTCACCTGCACAGCGCGTCTCCCTGGGAGTGAGCGCCAGAGCCAGGATTCAGTCCTGGTCGCCCTCGAGGCGCACGCACCTCTCACTGCCTCTCTTTGTGCCCTGGCTTCATTCTGAAACTGACACCCCCCCCCCCAACCCTTTCCTCCCCACAGGAACACTCAAAATGTTGTATTTGGACTTTTTAATCCAGTAATACTAGTGAAACAAGCAGTGATCTGAAGTGGCTCCTACATTACAGAGCTAGCAAAAGACACCTAAAAGAATGATTATTTTCCTCATCATATGAAAGTACCCCCCCATAGTTGAATGGATCAAATGTGTTCCAGCCTTCTATTGATAAATTACTCTGTTGTACTTCACAGTGGTATGAAATTTTTTTAATCAGGAAAATGAAAATGTACACTCTTTCGGAGCATTCTCCTTTTCCTTAAGACATAAGGTCAATGTTTTTTAATTCTAGGAAATACTGTTTTCCAATTCTTAGACAAACTCTACAATAATCAGGCTGTGATGAATTCACTGATGCAAAGGAAACAATTAAAGGGTATAGTACTGGAGAGATTTCATAACATATTTCACCTTGTTATTTTAGATCTTACCTATTAAATTATTCTGCATATTCTCTGAAAATGCCTCTTACCTGTAGAAGAGTAGATGCATGTCTATGTACATTACAAAAATGCTTTATTTAGATTGCTTATATCAATGTATTTAACATTGATAAAACCCACAGGAGACACCCCTAAGGGAATATGCCCCAATTACCTTAGGGCTTAAAATAGCAACATGATAATTTACTCAATAAAAAAATGTCTAGAGTAATGTATGACAGGTTGATATTTATTAAATGAAAAGTATTTTAATCAATTAATAGATATACAAACAAACAATAAACATACGCTTGAGTACACCTAGGGCCAAAATAGAAATATTGAACATAGGTAGACAGGGAGGACCAGTAAAGTCTTTATTCTTCTCCGGTTTCCAGAATCACCCCAGCTTTATCCATGGCCAATCAGAGCATCACAAAAGGCCTGTGAGAGGCTGATGTAGTGTTAGAGGTCCCTGAGGATCTCGGAAGTAATTAGCACATGCTCACTTTAAAAAGGACAGGGCTTCACCTGGAAGAAAAAAGTGCTGAGAAAAATATCCATTGAGTAGGGCAGGTATGGGACGAAGGTGAGATTTCAGCAGGGACGGAGCTTCTGGAAGGTGTAGGGCTCAGAAAGGACTGTTCCGTGTCTTCTTGGGGAAATGTCTGTTCAGATTCTCTGCCCATTCTTTAATTGTATTGTTCATTTGGCGTCCAGTGGTATGAATTCTTAAGGTATTTTGATCTAATCCTTTATCACAGCAATTGCTGGCAAGTGTCTTTTCCCATTTAGGTGGTTGCACTTGTGTTGTTGAGCAGAAGCTTTTTAGTTTGATATAGCCTCATTCACTTATTTTGTGTCTTTTCTTTCCTTACCTTGGGGGTCAGATCCATAAGTATTCCATAAGGCCAAGGTCCGTAAGTTTAGTTCCTATGTTTTCTTCTATGGGATTTATTGTTTCAAGTCTTATATTTAGGTCTTTGATCCTCAATGTAATACAGCACATTAACAAAAAAAGAAAAAAAAAGGATACACATCTCATGATATTAGTAAGAGCTGCAGAGAAAAACATTTGACAAGATACAGCATCTATTTATGATTAAACACGCAATAAAATGTGTATGGAATGAAAGAACTTCAACATCCTAAAGGTCTCATAGCACAAACCTTCAGCTCATATCGTACTCAATGTTGAAAAACTGAAAGCTTTTCCTCTAAGATCAGGAACAAGACAAGGATGCCCACACTCACCACTCCCATTCAGCATAGCACTGGATGTTCTCACCAGAGGAGAGAAATAAAAGGCATTGAAATTGGGAATGAAGAAGTAAATTCTCACTTTCTAGAGATGACATGATTCTTTCTTTATGTAGAAAAATCTGAGAGACTTCCCCTCCTCAAAAAAAAAAGTATTAGAAAAAATATACACAGTACAAAGATGCAGGATTCAAATTCAATATACAAAAATTCATCCATACCTGTGTACTAACAATGAAGTTTCAGAAAAAGAAATGGAAAAAAAACAGTTCCATTTGCAATTGCAAAAAAAAAGAATAAAATATTTCAGAAGAAACTTAACAAAGGATGTGAGGAATCTATACAATGAAAATTATGAAGCACTATTAAAAGAGATGGAAAAAGACACAAAGAAATGGAAAGAAATTGAATCAGCATAGCTAAAATAAACATGTTACCCAAAGCAATAGGCAGATTTAATGCAATTTCCATCAAAACCTCAGTGATATTTTTAAAGACATAGAACAAAAAAATAAATCATCAGACTTATATGGAACAATAAAATGCCCCAAACTGCCAGAGCAACCCGTAGAAAGAGGAACCACGTCAGAGGTATCACACACTCTGATGTCAAATGATACTAAAAAGTGACAATAATCAAAACAGCATGCTAAGTGAGTTAAGCCAGTCAGTGAAAGACAAATACCATGTGATCGCACTTATATGTGGAATATAATGAACACAATAATCTAATGAACACAACAGTAACAAATGCTTAAATGCATGATACAGCTGCTGGCAAGGAGTGGGGGATGAAATATTGTGAAGGTTAAGCAGTGAACTTTTGGGCACAACTCATGGGCAGGGACAACATTATGGGGATTGACTGAGGGTGGGAGTGGGTGGAGGAAAGGGAGATAAAGGGGGAACAACTTTAAGGGCATAAACAAAAAATAAGTAAAATTTTCATTTAAATGTTTTCATTGTTGTTCAAGTACAGTATTCTTATTCCGCCCCAAACTCCCCCAGCCCACCCATCCCCACCTGCACCCTTGATCCTACCCCCCTTTGGCTGTGTCCACGTGTCCTTTTTATAAAAGCATGGAATTGGCAGAAAAACTGACACACAGACCAACAGGACAGAACTGAGAACTTAGAACTAAACCCAAACGTGTTTCAACTGATAATTTTTGACAAAGGGGCCACAACACATACAATGGAGAACAGAAAGCCACTCCAATAAATGCTGCTGGGAAAATTAAAAAGCCACATGCAAAAAGAATGAAAATATACTACTGTTTGCCTCCCTACACAGAAGTTAAAAATGGATTAAAGGTCTAAATATAAGACTTCAAATAATAAATGTCATAGGAGAATACATGGGTACTAAACTTACGGACTTTGGTCTTACAGAGTATTTCATGAATTTGACCCCAAAGTTAAGGGAAAACATACAAAAGACCAACAGGTACATGAAAAATTTAAAAAATTTTAAATCTCAACTCCACTAGTGGTTAGGGAAATGCAAATCACAACTACAACGAGGTACCACGTTACACCTGTTGGAATGGTTGTTCTTGACAAGACAAGTAATAACAATTGCTGAAGAGTTCGCAGAGAAAGGAAAAGAAAAAGCTTTTATTTCCTGCTGGTGGCAATGTAAACTGGTACAGCCTCTATGGAATATGGTATGGAAGGTACTCAGAAAATTAAGACTAGAGGTACCATATGACCCAGCCACCCCTCTTCTGGATTTCTACCTGAAAACTTTGAAAACTTTCATTCACAAAGATATGTGCACGCCTATGTTCATTGCAACGTTATTCACGGCGGCCAATACATCGTAAGAACCAAAGTGTCCTTTGACAGGTGATTGGATAAGAAGATGTGGTACATATATACTACTCAGCTTAAGAAAAGATATAACCCTGCCATTTGTGAGAGCGTGGATGGACCTTGAGAATATCATGCTAAGCAAAGTAAGTCAAACAGAGAAAAGTCAACAACCATGTGATTTGACTCGTATGTGGAATATGACACTGAAAACAATAAATAAACAAACGAAAACTCCGAGACACAGCAAGTGTATGAGGTCAGCAGATGAAAGAAGGAGGGGAGTACTACAGGTACAGAGAGAGTCAAAGAAGAACGTCTGACTTTGGGTAATGAGCACACAGTTCAATATACAGATGATGTGTCAAATATTGTACTCATGAAACTTATCTAATTGTATTCACCAACGCTGCTCCAATAAATTTACTTTTAAAAAGTGTATACCCTTGTGCTAGTCTATAGATTGGAATGTGGGCCCTGAAGACAAGGCCTGATGCAACTCCAGCTTTGGTCGCTATCTCTGCCTGATCTCCAATATTCTAATGTTCTGTTACATGGAACATTACCATCTGTCCCATGTCTGTGCTCAATAATCCTAGTTCAGATATTCATTTCTTATCTCCACCATTAAAGGCTAGTGATCTTAACTCCATCTCTCTTACCACTTAAAGTGTAGTCCATTAATTCTAAAATAAATATAGTAATTTTTATTAAATCATGATGAATTCATTTATAGCTTATGCTTTGAGACTATTTCAGTATGTGCATGGTTAGGGGATTTTGAGACAAGTAAACAGGTTATATTCCCAGGAAGAAGAAACAGGGTTTCAGAGAATTTAAGTTATCAACCCATAGCACATAGCTATTTAGTGTCAGAGCTAGACCTATGTTCAGTGTCTTTACATTTATTTTGCAGTCTTGTTCAAATTCTTTTTTCACTGAAAGTCCTTTTATAACAGAGGACAAAATGCATTTGCGTAATCACTTTTATCATATTGTTTATTGCTCCAGAATTATCCTCTCATTTGCTATATAAAACAGCAAAGTAATCTTGGTACTTTTGCTGTCCCAGAAGAGAATGAGGGTGTTTTCTTCTAGGAGTATCCCTGTGGACTTCAAGAAGAGCTTGAGATCCTGGTATAAGAGAGTCCAAATGCTCCGTGTTCATAGCATGTCCTCAGTGAGTGAGCAGTTCATTTCCACAGGTAAGAGGAGAGGTTTGTCTTCACTTAAGAAAAATATCAGATGTTACTATCTCGATCTGAAACTGGATTATTTGCCTCAATATCTATGTCTGAGGTAGAAATTTCTAGTGAACTTAGAGCTGAATTAAAAATTGAATGAGAGAGTTAGGGAATTATCAGGGATAATTAGAAAAGTACAACATATCATGTCAATAAATTCTTAAATTAGAAATTGGATTTAATTTTCTTGATGGAAGACAACAGAATTAAGGTAGTAGAAATAAGGGACTGTATTTCTAATTGATGAACAGATGGGAGAAAAAAGCAGAAGGGCCATCAAACAACATGTATAAAGGACACATGGACAAAGCCAAAGGGGTAGGTTGGAGGGTGGGAGGCTGGGGTAGGTGAGGCGAGGAGATGGTGGAGGGAAAGTGGAGAAACTGCGCTTGAACGACAATAAAGACGAAAAGAAAAATGTAACTATTCACCAACCATTAGGTGTATACCATTGTGAAATCATAATGTTTTTCCTCATGAAGGGATATAAATGAATTTTAAATTGATTTTACTAGGTTGCTAATAGACCTAGAAGCCACTTTAATTTGTCTTTTTAAAGAAATATAATGGGGTACTTGAGTTTGTGGCTTTGTAAACGAATCCAGGCCCATGTGGATAATATTTTGTGCTGTGTTTAGGGGATACCATTCCCAAATGTGCAGCATATCACACACAATGAGACAGTGACAGGATCAAGTGAAAAGAGCTTAGTCTGAAGACAGAGAAGCTGCCTTGAATCCTGGACCCACTAGTAATTCTGTGACTTTGATCAAGTTGTAAGTCAGGCTGGTGCTCAGTTTTCTCCTCTATTAAAGGGTGCTGCATTAGTTTGCAAGCTGCTGTGGACATAATATAATGTACACAAAATCTCTAACACCCAGTAGCCATTTTATAACATTTGCAGCTGCTCTGATCACTTGGCTTCATTTCCAGCTTAGTGTTTGTATTTACTCTTCTCAGGGATGTGTGGTGATTTTTGATGTCTGACCAGATGAGGGTTGAGGAATTCCTTCGAGTTAGGTTTTTCAGAATGATCATGTTTTATTAAATTTTGAAATCATTGGTCTTTCTCACTTATCTCCTAAAGTGAAATTAATTAGCTGTAAACACAATCAGGTCTAGTGTCCTTAAATGTTAGTTGACTGAAATGCCTGTCTGAAGAGTATCTTCAATGAAGTAGGTGAATCCCGTACATTTTGGCTGTCGTTCCTTCAGTTCTCTACGGTGAGGTAGCGAACGCTCCAAAGGGACATAATTTGGAAGTGAAATATACCTTCATTCGGAAACCCCTATCTAGTACTACAGATAAAATCAGAGAAGTCAAGAATTATGAGAAAAGCATCACGCCTGAAATTATCAGAAGAATTTAAGCAAACATATTGTTATTCTACTGTCATGCCCAGAGTCAAAAATGCAATGACAGAAGTGAATTTTAAAGTTCTTTCTTTTTAAGGTTCTTGATATCATAGAATATTGGCATTCACTGGACATAATCGCATGAGAAAGGTATTTAAATATATCTTAAGTGCCGTATTTAAAAAAATATGTTTAACTAAAAGAAGAAGCCTTAGTTTCTGGTTTGGTGCTCAATGCATTACTCAAATCCTTGAAGAAAGTCTAATTTCCTAACTCCATGTTTATATTGTGTAGTTAAATAAAATTTGGAAGTCATGTTTCCTATGGATGTACCCTCACATATAATAAAAACACTTTAGTGAACATGGTAATGCACCTCATAAATCAGCACTCTCGAACCACACCATGTTCATGTTGCTGAACAAGATGTGCCTGAAAATTTGGTTAATCTTAGTTATTCTTTGGTTTGGGGAAATAAAGTAATTTTTCATGGTTATACAGGTACTAGATGTTAAATCTGAGATTTTAATACCGGCTTTTAGGGTAGAAACGTACTTATGTTAATCTCCCACAATTTTATTATCTCAAACACATCCTTAAGTAAAGGTTACAATTGAGCTGTTGCTGAAATCTCTCCTGTGCATAGCAGTCAAACATGTAGTTTGTAGACTACACATTGGTATATTTTTCTAAAGCTGCTTGCATATTTTTGGTTGTTTTCACTGTGCTTATTCTGATCTACCTGATTCCAGTTTTGGTCCTCAATCTGTTTCATAATTTTTTTTTGCTTATAATCTATGATTGAGTAAGAGAGAGAATGAGAATTTTCTTAAAACAGAAAGAAATGTGTTGTGATGTCCAAATGATGCACTAGCACTTATTTATGTTATTGATTTTTTAAATTTTATTAATGTACCTATTCAAAGTAAATTGAAAATTACTCTAACGCATTTGTGTCTGTGTGTTCTCAATAGTACTGTTAGTTGTCTGTATTTACACAGAAGTTGAAATTTAGCTTAACTGTATATTTTACTCAAGAATCTCTAAGGATTAAATGAGCATTTTGCGTGAGGGTGTTGTATCACCACATCTGAGAATGATTTAATGTCTTTCACATGGATCTGGGAAAATAAAAATATGCATATTTTCTCATTTCTTCTTGATGTGTGAACATCTCAATATGACAAAAGTGTGTGTATTTCATGTCACAAATATAAATCACGGGTATGTCTCTGGTCCGTACTCCATAGTTTTTTACACCTTTAGGCTGTGACACACTGAAGAAAAACAAGAATCATGCTCCCAAAATCTTGCACCTAAATGTAGAAGATGCAACATTTTGGTTTTTCTTACACCATGAAGAATTTCAGTCGAGACACACATGACTCTTCAACTTTACAGATAATTTCCTCCTTTTCACATTTCACTAAATGAGAAACAGTCTGGAGGCAGAGGGAAATATACCAGAAACAAAACACTACTTTGTAGCTTATATTGTAATTTTACTCTTTTAACAATAGCTTTTATAAATGTTACAATCTATTACTGGGTGGTTTTTCTTTTATAATAATTTGAGTGACTCCTTAAAAAAGTGTAATATATTCAAGAAATGGTCATGATTTATTTTTGACGTACCTAAGTCTTAAAAATGCACCCAAGGATTTTACAAGGCTAGTAATTATATAAATATTAAAAAACACCTTACATGCATTAAGTTCCATTGGAAAACATTAACAGTATATAAACTGTGCAGGCCTAAATGGATAACTTAGTGGTAGGTGTGTCAAGAAAGAACACTGAAAAACCGAACCAAACCAATATTCTATCATGATTTTTGTTCAAGGCACCTCCCCCTCCGGAATGGTGTCTGTTATCTGTTCACCAGTGTTCTAGAAATACTAGTTGAAAGGAATACTAGCCAATAAAACAGATGAGGCAATGGTTTGGTTGGAAAAGCCTACCCCATATGGTAAGTTGAAATGGAATTCAAACTCAGCCCATTTACCATTAATCGGGAATAATCTCAAAATAATTTTAACATGGTTTTTCTCATTTAAACAACACAATTCTCATTTACACACAATCCTGTTACATAAGTGTGGCTGCCTTCATTTTAACGATTATAAATGTTAAGGAAAGGCATTTCATCCACACTGTAGAAAATCTTGATGTCCTATTCAGACGTATACTTTCTATTATAATATTTTCGGTTAAAATTCCTCTACCTTAGTGATGTTTAGATGACGGCACATGAAAATAGGTGTAAGTGAATGTGACAGAACATAAATTGGAAATTAATACACTTAAATTGAGATTTTAAAACATATGACAAATTTAGCCAGCCATTTAACAAATTGTCTTTAATTTAACAGGGTAATGCATTCGGTGGCCCCCGCTTCCTCATCACTCTTACTCCCTCCACCCGAAGGATTTCAATATGCCCTTTTAAGAAAAGGTCAAGGGGATAAAATAGTGGAGATGCTATTTTTAAAAATACTGCTTTAAAGTCTATTGATAAATATAAAAATGTCACAGCTGAATTCACATTTCGATTTACACAGGATTCTGATCAAAAATGTAACTGAAGTCACTATGTTTATATTGATGGGCTTCACAGATGATTCTGAGGTGCAAGTCTTCCTGTTTTTACTATTTCTAGCAATCTATCTGTTTACTCTGATAGGAAATTTGGGAATGGTATTATTGGTCGCTAAAGATTCTCGACTACACAATCCTATGTACTATTTTCTGAGTGTGTTGTCATTCTTGGATGCTTGTTATTCTTCAGCTGTCACACCCAAAATGTTGGTCAATTTCCTGAATGAGACCAAAGCCATTTCTTATACTGGGTGTGTGGCACAAATGTTTCTCTTTGTTACATTTGGGACCACAGAATGCTTCCTCTTGGCTGCAATGGCATATGATCGCTATGTGGCAATCTACAACCCTCTCCTGTATTCAGTTAGCATGTCACCCCAAATCTATGTGTCACTCATCATTGCTTCCTATGTTGGTGGCATTTTGCATGCATGTGTACATACAGTGGCCACATTTAGCCTATCATTTTGTGCCTCCAATGCAATTAGACACATCTTCTGTGACATCCCTCCTCTCCTCGCTATTTCCTGTTCTGACACTCACACAAACCAGCTTCTGCTCTTCTACTTTGTGGGCGCCATTGAGATCTTCACTATCCTGATTGTCCCGGTCTCCTATGGCTTCATCCTGCTGGCCATTCTGAGGATGCGTTCTGCTGAGGGGAGGAGAAAAGTTTTCTCTACCTGTGGCTCTCACCTAACAGGAGTGTCAGTTTATCATGGAACCATCCTCTTTATGTATGTGAGGCCAAGTTCCAGCTACGCTTTGGACCATGACATGATAGTGTCAACATTTTACACCATTGTGATCCCCATGCTGAATCCCATCATCTACAGCTTGAGGAACAAAGATGTGAAAGACGCAATGAAAAGAGTGTTTTGAAAAAATGGGTGTATCAATAAAGTACGTCTTCACACTAATGACTAAATTAAGTCAATTAAGAACCATGCTCATTGTCTCAATATCAAAATAAAAAATAATGTTATTTTAGTGTATTCGTACTTTCATTTTCTTCCTACACCATTTTATATAAAGGTCACACTTACCTCCACCTGTGCAGTTTCCACACATGCAGAAAAGCTCTGTCATTCAGTTGAATTCTCCTTAATTCATTCTTAGATATGCAAATACACACACACTGATAGTGATTGTATTAGTTTGTCAGGTTGTTGCAGGAAAGCACCACAGACAGGTAGCTTAAACAAGAGATATTTATTTTCACCGTTCTAGGATTTAGCAATCTTAGATCAAATAAAGTTAGGGCTGCATTCTTCTGAGGCGTTTTCCTTCTGTTTGTAGAACACCATCTTCTCCCCATGTCTTCATATCACCACTTCTCCAAGTATCTCTGTGACTTACCTTCTCTTCTCATAAGGACAACAGTCCTAGTGGATTAAGGGCCAAACTAAAGACCTCATTTTAATTTCACTATTTCTCCAAAGAGCCCATCACCAAATATAGTCACGTTCTTAGGTCATCACATCAACATATGAATATCAGTAAATAATACACATACATTTACGCACACAGTCACCGATGCACTGAATGTTTACCTTAAAATGTTTGATATACACTTTCATCTCATAACCCTCAAATCAGTTAGGTTCCGA
The DNA here is from genome assembly GCF_021234165.1 of Pteronotus mesoamericanus. NCBI lineage: Eukaryota > Metazoa > Chordata > Mammalia > Chiroptera > Mormoopidae > Pteronotus > Pteronotus mesoamericanus. The sequence continues at coordinate 58,162 of NW_026555024.1, read as the reverse complement.
TAACCACAATTATTAGTAACTTTATAATTATACCTGACTACCTTGAGCAGATACCACGCAATCAATAGCACAATCACAGCTCACATATTCTCAGACCACTTCCCAAGGAATCTCTGGGTTAGACTCTAAGTCAAAGCGCTTTGCTCCATCCTGAAATCTACATCTTGGCAGCGACGCATAGTTCAGAGATCACAGATACCTTAAAGTTATTGTGTCATTACTATGCTGATATGGGAGGGTACATTTCTCCCCCCTTTTAGTATTTCATTCAGAGTATGAATACAACACCCGTTCTTCAGTTTTTCACAGAATTCAGAGGCTATGCATTAGCATTTAAGAAGATTGTGCTGGAGCTCAAAATTGACAAAAGGGAAGCCCAATTTGGAGAGACTGCACTTTGCTTGGCAGATCAGACAAAATTTTTCTTAGACAGCTATCCAACATATATCTTTAATATATCAAGAACTCTAACTCCAATATAAAAAACCAATAAATGGACATAACTTGAACAAATACTTCACCCCAGGACATATACAGATGGTTAATACATTCTCGAAAAAGTGCTAAAATATGATCTTTTGTTAGGAAAAGAAATGCCACTGAAAACAACAACACGATCCTATTCACCTATTAGGATGAGTAAAGTTTAAAAGTACGATCATGACAATATAGAGTGGCTATCGAGGACGCAGAGCAACTGGAACTCTCATCCATTGCTGGCAGGAATGCAAATGGTGTGGCCACTTTACCAAACAATCTGACAGTTTTTTATGTTACACTAACCATATAACTGGGCTATCTGATCCTGTCCTTTACGCAAGAGAAATGAAAACAGAGACGAACACAAAGACCTGGGTTCTCATTTTTAATAGTGGCTGTATTCACCGTTTTTCCAAAATGAAAGCAATTCAAATGTCCATCTCGTAGAAAAGAAAGAACTAACTGTGGTACACCCATAAAACAGGATACCACTCACAAATTAATAGCAAAAATACTATTGGTATATTCAAGCACACAGGTGAATCCCAAATATTTTGTGTTAAGTGAGAGAAGGCAAACTCAAAAGGTGACAGTGCGGTTCTACGGATATCTCGTTCTGCCAAAGGCAAAGATACAAAAGTGCAGAACACATCCATGGTTGCCCGATGGACTGCAGAGTGGTGTGATGAGACTTTTTAGTCAAGTTCCCTGAAATTAATGTTCTATAATTTGATTATAGTTATACGATTCTATGTCTTTGACAACATCCATATAACTGGCACCTATAATTATAGAAATTCTATTAATTGACATTAAAACTTAATAAACCGAACTTTAGAACTTTACATAAACTAGTATTTGCTTCAGAATATTTTCTTTGTAGGGGAGATATGACTAGAAAATCATATAAGGGAAACATCTGAGTACTATCAATATTTTGCTCCTTGATCTTAGTTTTCTTTTTAGGATTATGGTCAGATTGTGAAAATACGTCAAGCTGTACACTCCATACAAGTACTTTTCTATATGTATATTTTCTTCCTTAAAAATTAAAAGGGGAAACACACCCTTATTTTGTTGTTTGTTTCCTAGTAAACTCAATAAGATCTTGATACTTAAATGTATTTTGAATGTCTTGTCTTCTTACTGATTGTCTTATTGTTGAGAAAGTTAATACATTCTTGCTAGGTCATTTTCTTTGGTCTAACTATTTTGGACACTGTGAAAATTATAGTTTGTGATTTTTCTGTCTCTCTCAAAATCTTAGCTATCTTTATTTCAAATTGATTTTTCTCCTTACCTGTTCTTCCGTCTCTCTTTCCCTAACGGTGCTTTCAATAGTCGTCACTCACTGTTCTAATTTACTAAATTATTCTTGATTTATATAGTTTTGTTTTCTTTCTAGTTCATTTCTGTGTTCTCTTTTTCCTCCAGGTTCATTGAGAAAGAATTGACATTTATCAGTACATAATTTTAGAGGATACACCATGCTATGTGTTCTCTTATCATGTTTTCAAATCCTTATGATCTCTAGCTCTCATATCTGACATACTAGTATATTTTATTATTTTGATATAACTTTAAGTACTCTTAAATTTTCTTAAATATTATTTTAAGATATTATATTACCATGTTAGTTTGCTACATGGCTTTAAGATATTTACCATTTCCTTTATTAACTTTTAGAACATTGCTTCCTTATTTTTATTGATTGACAAAGTATTTACTATTATATTTCATTAATCCTTGTATCTACTCTTCCCTCCATGTAAATGTGATGGGCATTTTGCCTATGATAAGAAAGTATTATATACGTTGTTTAGAGATAGAGCAAGGTAGCCTATCCTCTTTCATGTTCAAGGGATCACTCATATGTTTTTATAGCCTTAAAATATTGTGTTATTGTACAACTACTTTAACTCTCAGATCTAGGTTAAATTCATTAACATGCCTACTTGGCTCCTTGAATCTCATAACTAGATAGATCTTACTTTTCAAAGTGGCACTCTACTCTTAGACACTTCATGTTGCTGTAACAGTACTCACTGAGATGTCCATCTTCCAAGAATGCTTTTCCTTATTTCAAACCTTTTTTCCCAGGGTTTTTCCACTACTCATTGACATTCATTTCTCAGCATTTCCTTCCTCAAGTTGAAGTCCTGTCCTCTTGGTAAGGGATACGCACTGCATATTTTTGAGATCTTCAATGACCTAGAGCAGGAACCATTTCCGCTTCTACAGTCTGTTTGGGACCCCTTGATTGAGCTTGGTTAAGGGGCGCGGTGGCAGAGTCATTCATTTGCCACATGGAGCACAAAAAGACATTGCCATTTTCCCAGCTTGCTTCTGCTGGGAAACATTAAGGAAACTGTTTTCTCCCTTTTGTCATGAGTTTGTATCTTTGCTAGGATTCAAGGATCTTAGATTTTGTTAATACTTCCCTTTCCATGATAATCCTGTTTGGAAAAAGAAAATGTTGGTTTCAACAAGATTCTATTGCTTTTGGCTAATTTGACCCCTTAATATCATTGTTGTGGAATTAATATATGTTTTGTGTTATGATTTTGTCAAAGTAATCATCTTTTTTCCACTTTTTTTGCTCATTTTAAATCTCTTGGCTTGTTTTTATGTTATTTTTTAGGAAGTGTGTGTGGGAGATTCTGGGTTTACTAATGAAAATATTCTATGCTTTTCCTCTGTCTGCCATGTCTGTTTTGTTCAATAATTTTAAATATTTAATTTTTTAGAAGAGTTCTCTATTGGCAGCAAAACTGAGAGGAAGGTACAGAGATCTGATATATTCCCTGTCCCCTCACATGCATAGTCTCCCTTATATTTAATTTACTTCACCTTAGTGGCATATTTTCTATCCTTGCTAAACCTTCAATGCCACATCATAATCAACCAAAGCTTGTCTTTATCATAAGTTTCACTCTTGGTGTTGTATATTTCATGAGTTTGGAAAAAAGTATAATTATATGAATCTATCTGTATAGTCTCATACAAAAATTTTTCACTGCCTTAAAAATCATCTGTACTCTGCCTCTTCCTCCCCACACATGCAAACCCTTGGCAACCATTCATCACTTTACTGTCTTCACAGTTTGGTCTTTTCCAGAATGACATGCAGTTGGAGCTATACTGTATATAGCCATTTCATATGGTCTTTTCACTTAATAAAATACAACTAAGTTACATTTGTGTTCACTGCTTCATAATTTTATTTAAAAAGTTATGTAGAATTAAGCCCTGTACAACAATCCATTATCTGAATGTATCATTATTTATTCATTCACCACTGTATGAAAAACATACAGTCCCTTTCAAATTTGGAATTTTGAGTAAAGCTGCTATAATCTTTTGTGTATAGGTTTTCACATGGATATAAGTTTTCCACTCCTTTGAGAGTCCATACTACCCAAAGTGATTGAAAGATTCAATGGAATCCTTCTCAAAATACCAATGGCATATTTACAGAAAAGAAGTGACAACCTAACATTCACATGGTACCAAGGATATCTTAAGCAAGAACAAATCTGGGGTCATAACACCTCCCCAAAATAAAGTATATTACAAAAGTACAGTAATTGGAGAAAGTGGTACTGGCACAAGTATAGACAAAGAGAACAATGCAACAGAATAGAGAGGCCAGGACTAAACCCACTCATCCATGGTCAATTGGTCTTCAACAAGGGTGTCAATAATACACAATGGAAAAAGGGTAGTCACTTTAACAAATTGTGTTAGAAAACCTGAATATCCACATGCAAAATAATAAAATATGAATAAAGGACAACTTAAAAATGTAAAGAGAAGATGTAAAACTTTTAAACTCCTACAAGAAAACATAAGAAAAAAGATTGACATTGGATTTGGCAATGATTACGTGGAGATGACAACACAACACCGTAAGAAAAGTCAACAAAAGGAAAAGGTACAGCACCCATTTATGATCAAAACACTCAGCAAAATGGGAATAAATGGGGCATTCCTCAATGTAATAAAGGCCATATATGAAAAACCTACAGCCAATATCATACTCAACGGGCAAAAACTGAAAGCTTTCCCACTAAGATCGGGAACACGACAAGGATGTCCGCTCTCACCGCTTCTTTTCAACATCGTATTGGAAGTCCTAGCCACAGCGGTCAGACAAGAGAAAGAGATAAAAGGCATCCAAATAGGAAAGGAGGAAGTAAAACTATCATTGTTTGCAGATGACATGATAGTGTACATAGAGAACCCTGTAGACTCTACCAAAAAACTCCTCAACCTAATAAGTGAATTTGGCAAAACATCAGGATACAAAGTCAACATTCAGAAATCAAAGGCGTTTCTGTACACCAGCAATGCAATAGAAGAAGAAGAAATCAGGAAAAATATACCATTCGATATAGCACGAAAAAAGATAAAGTACCTAGGGATAAATTTAACCAAAGACACAAAAGACCTGTATGCAGAAAACTATGCAACATTGAAAAAAGAAATTAAGGAAGACACAAATAAATGGAAGCATATACCTTGCACATGGATTGGAAGAATTAATATCCTTAAAATGTCCATACTACCAAAAGCAATTTATAGGTTCAACGCAATCCCTATTAAGATACCAAAGACGTATTTCACAGAAATAGAACAGACATTTCAAAAATTTATATGGAACCATAAACGACCTTGAATAGCCACAGCAATTTTAAGAAAGAAACACAAAGTAGGAGGGATCACAATACCGGACATCAAACTCTACTACAAAGCCACTATACTCAAAACAATCTGGTACTGGCACAAGAACAGACCCATAGACCAGTGGAACAGAATAGGAAGCCCAGAAATAAGCCCAGGTCTCTATGGACATCTAATATTCAACAAAGGGGGCAGAAGCATAAAATGGGGCAATAACAGCCTCTTCAACAAATGGTGTTGGGAGAGCTGGACGGCTACATGCAAAAAATTGAAATTGGATCATCAGCTGACACCATACACAAAAATAAACTCAAGATGGATCAAAGACTTAAATATAAGTCGCAACACCATCAAAGTCCTAGAGGAGAACATTGGCAGGAAACTCTCAGATATCCCACGCAGCCATTTTTTCACCGATATGTCTCCTAAAGCAAGGGACATAAAGGAAAGAATAAACAAGTGGGACCTCATCAAAATAAGAAGCTTCTGCACAGCTAAAGAAAACATCAGCAAAATGAAAAGGGAGCCAACCATTTGGGAAAATATATTTGCTAATGATACATCAGATAGAGGTTTGATCTCCAAGATATACAAAGAACTCACTCGACTTGACTCCAAGAAGACAAACGATCCAATCAAAAAATGGGCAAAGGACCTGGGCAGATGCTTTTCTAAGGAGGAGATACAGAGGGCCCAGAGGCATTTGAAAGGATGCTCTGCATCACTAGCCATCAGAGAAATGCAGATCAAAACCACCATGAGGTACCACCTCACACCGGTCAGAATGGCCATCATAAACAGATCCACAAACAACAGGTGCTGGCGAGGCTGTGGAGAAAAGGAAACTCTAGTCCACTGTTGGTGGGAATGCAGACTGGTGCAGCCACTATGGAAAGCAGTGTGGAATTTCCTCAGAAAGCTGAAAATGGAACTGCCTTTTGATCCAGCGATTCCCCGGCTGGGACTATACCCTGAGAACACCAAAACGCCAATACAAAAGAACCTATGCACCCCAATGTTCATAGCAGCACAATTTACAATAGCCAAGTGTTGGAAGCAACCTAAATGCCCATCAGTAGATGACTGGATCAAAAAGTAATGGTACATATACACAATGGAATACTACGCAGCAGAAAGAAAAAAAGAAGTATTAAACTTTGCGACAGCATGGATGGAACTGGAGAGCATCATGCTAAGCGAAATAAGCCAGGGGGCGAAAGACAAATACCATATGATCTCACCTATAAGCGGAACCTAACCAACAATGCAAAGAAGCAAGGAAAATATGACCAGCAACACTGAAAGGAAAAGAAATCAACAGAGACAAGAGGGAAGGGGGGGGCAGGGAAAGGGAAGGGAAGGGGAAAGTCAAGGAACATATAGCAAGGACTCATGGACAAAACCAAAGGGGAAGAGCTGAGGGAGGGAAGGTGGGAGGGGGCAAGGGAAAGAGGTGGGGGGAAGGCAGAGACAAATGTATTTAAAAAGTAAATAAATTAATTAAAAAAAATTAAAAAAAAAATAAAGTAGCTTTAAAGGAATGCTCCACAATAAAAAAAAAAAAAAAAAAGGAAAATCAGTTAAGTGAGAATAAATTCAACTAAAAGTCTTCTGTGTCAACAGAGTGAAAAGGCAAATTAAGGAATGGGAGAAAATATTTGGAAATGACTTGAATAGATGTTTCTCAAAAAAAAAACTCCATATAATTTTCAACAGAGTAATATGAATAAAATGTAAGATCTGGCACAATAAATTTCATAGAAGGAAACATATAACCAACCTTATGGATCCTAGCCATAGACAATATTTTATGAATTTGACCCCAAAGGCAAGAGAAATAAAGGCAAAAATATATAAAAGGGCCTATGGTAAACTGAAAAGATTCTGCACAGCAAGAGAATCTACCAACAAAACAAAAAGGCAACAGCTAAATGGGAGAAGATATTTGTAGAACAACTTTGGAAACGATTAGTATCCTGAATATATACAGAATTCCTACAAATCAACACAAAACAAATGATCAAACTAAAACATGGGCAAAGGACCTGAACAGACACTTCTCCCAAGAAAGCATGCAAATGGCCAACAGAAATACAAAAAGAGGCTCAACTTCACTATCTATTAGGGAAATGCATGTCAAAACTACAATGAGGTAACACTTCACACCTGCTAAAATGGCTATTATCACTAAAAGACAAAGGGTAAGTATTGGAGAGGTTGTGGAGAGAAAGAAACCTTCATTCCCTGCTGGTGGGACTATAAACTGCTACAGCCATTATGAAAAAGAGTATGGAGTTTACTCCAAAGAGTAAGAATAAGGTCCCATATGACTCAGCAATCTCTCCTCTGGGTCTCTACCTCCAAAATTGGAAATCATTATTGGCAAAAATACATGCACCCTTATGTACCTTTTAGCATATTAACAGTGGCCAAGACCTGGAAACAAACGAAGTATCCTTTGAAAGATGATTGGTTAAAGAAGATGTGGCACATATATACGATGGAGTGGTACTCAGCTATAGGAAAAGATGAAATATTGCCATTTGCAACAGCATGAATGGACCTTGAGGGTATGATGCTAAGTGAAAGAACTTGGTCAGGAAAAACTAAGAACCATGTGATTTTACTCTAATGGGGGATATAAAACTGAAACTCATAAACACAGAAAACAGTATCATGGTTACCAGAGGGGTGGGAGTAGGGGGAGTAAAGGGGATAAAAGGGTCATACGTATGGTGTCAGAAAATGATTTCACCTTGGGTGGTGAGCACACAATGCAATATTCAGATCATGTACCATTGAATAGTCCACTTGAGACCTTCACAGTCTTATTAACCACGGTTTCCCCAAAAGTTTAATAAGAAATAAATAAAAGAAATACAGTAAGTATAGGGGCAAGCAAATAATACTTAATGTCACGAATCATCTGGAAAACACAAATCTACAGTTATTGTACTCAGAGGCCAGAGGATTGTACTCTGATTATTCAATAAATATCAATGCATAGTAAATTATTCCATATCCATTTTCTTTGTAATTATTGAGTAAATCATCATGTTGCTACTTTGAACCAGAAGATAATTGGAGCATGTTCTCCTTGGGGAAATTCTTGTGGTTTCATCAACAGTTGAGTAAAAGAATATAAAAAAATCTAAATTAATTGTATTCCTAGTGTATCTAAACCTGTCACACAGGTACTAAGAGAAAATGTTAGGTCATTTGAAAAATATTTTATGAGGTCTTCTAAAAATGTGAAGGTCAAATGCTTCAAAATCCCCAGTACTAAACACTTTAGTTGTTGCCTATTGCTACTCTTGAATTTATGTTTGTAAGAGCTAAGGAGGAGTTATCCCAATCAAGGGTATGCTTTCATTTTTCTGATGGAAGGAGAAAGATCAGATTAGAGCAAGAACAATAAAGAAATATTTGACCTATTCAGCTACCTGGAGTCTTGTATTTTGTTCTATTATCTTTTATTTTCCCAGCTTTGTGATATAGAAGCCACTTCAAGGTAATCCTGTGGCATAATGTTTCTCTAGTCTTAATACTTAAATTTATTTAAATTTATATCAAGAATCATGTTTTATTTCCCTGGGAGTGACAACTGGGGAGGGCAGTGACAGAATAAGGCCCTGATACTACAAGAGGGAGAGCAAAGCTGTGAAAAGTGCACACACTCTGAGGGCGATCCAGGGTTGATTCTTGGCTCTGGTACTAATTAGCTGTGAGAGTTGCTAGAAAGGCAGAATAACCCAATGTGCACACAAGTCTATTTCTGCTGCATGTGCTCAATGCCTGGCCATTAGTGTTTTTCTCCTCTTCGCCAACTTAATGTTTTAATGTTAAGACAAAGGTATTTGGAATTTCCTGCTTCATTTTAAAGTTTATTTTACACTGTTCCATGTGTCTATGCCTCTGTTTCTATTTTGTTCATCATATTGCACATGTAAGTGAGAATATGGTATTTGTCTTTCAGTGACTGGCTTATTTCACTTGGCATAATAATCTCCAGGTCCATCCTTGCTGCCTTGAAAGGTAGGAGTTCCTTCTTTTAAATAGCTGCACAAACTTCTATTGTGGAAAAGTGCCACAGCTTTTTTATCTGCTCATGTACTGATGGGCACTTGGGCTGTTTCCAGATCTTGGCTGTTGCAAATAACATAGCGATGAACACAGGGGTGCACGTATTCGGTTGAATTGGTGATTTGATAATCTTTGTATATGTTTCCAGATGTAGGAACACTGGGTTGGAAGACAGACTGACAGCTGTCACAGGGAAAAGGTAAGGAGTGCCTGGATGTAAGAGCCTGAAGGGATTTCCCGAAGGGCTTATACCCTTAGCCCATAGACACAAACAGCAGTGGGGGAAGGCCTGAGGGAAAGAGGAGCAAGGGCTGCGTGGGGCTGTAGAAGGGGGAACAATGGGGACAACTGTAATAGTGTAAACTTAAAAAATAAAATTAAAACAGCTTTTTAGAAGATTCCTTTTGCATTAAATTTAAAAGGTAATGCTATATTACTAAATCCTCCAAGAACCAGAGATTTTCTCTTTAAAACTCTGAGTCTTTTCAACATACTTTAAGACTGACTTAGTTATCCCCAGTGTACATTTTATTTTGGCACCCAGTAAAATTTAGCTGAAGTGTTTAACATTGCAGTTTTTCACTATCTTACTTCCCCAAGTTCAATCAAGCCCACAGTAATGTACCACTTGGAACTGTGGTGAGCTGTGTGGGTAGAGAAAAAAATTGTAATCACAAGATGAGTCATTGACTTTAACCCTGAAATAATAGTATTGCAATGTGTATTAATAATCACTAAAGAAATATATTAAATGTAAACAAAAATGAACTATCTGGCTCCAGGCTCTGGTTATATGGTTTTAAAGGATTAGGTACAATATTAGTTTTGGGACCTTGCATTTGCTCATGTTTTAAAACTTATTACATTGGATGACAAAAATTTAATTCTATAGGTATCTTAGATTTGTACCTAAAAATTGACTTATTTAAAGGAAATTGTTTTACATATTTATTGCCTCATGCATTTAATTAGTCTGTCTGGCTATATAATGATATCTGCTTGCTCGTTAAAACATACTGCTATTTTTTTTTAATTAATTATTTTACTTTTTTCAAAAACATTTGTCTCTGCCTTCCCCTGACCACTTTCCCTTGCCCCCTCCCCCTTCCCTCCCTCAACCCTTCCTCTTTGGTTTTGTCCATGAGTCCATGAGGTTCCCCTTGTTTATTCTTTCCTTTACGTCCCTTGCTTTAGGAGACATATCAGTGAAAAAATTGCTGCGTGGGATATCTGAGAGTTTCCTGCCAATGTTCTCCTCTAGGACTTTGATGGTGTTGCGACTTATATTTAAGTCTTTTATCCATCTTGAGTTTATTTTTGTGTATGGTGTCAGCTGATGATCCAATTTCAATTTTTTGCATGTAGCCATCCAGCTCTCCCAACACCATTTGTTGAAGAGGCTGTTATTGCCCCATTTTATGCTTCTGTCCCCTTTGTTGAATATTAGATGTCCATAGAGACCTGGGCTTATTTCTGGGCTTTCTATTCTGTTCCACTGGTCTATGGGTCTGTTCTTGTGCCAGTACCAGATTGTTTTGAGTATAGTGGCTTTGTAGTATAATTTAATGTCCAGTACTGTGATCCCTCCTACTTTGTTTTTCTTTCTCAAAATTGCTGCAGTGATTTGGGGTCATTTATGGTTCCACATAAATTTTTGAAATGTCTGTTCCATTTCTGTGAAATACGTCATTGGTATCTTAATAAGGATTGTGTTGAATCTATAAATTGCTTTGGGTAGTATGGACATTTTGAGGATAATAATTCTTCCAATCCATGAGCACGGTATATGCTTCCATTTAGTTGTGTCTTCCTTAATTTCTTTCTTCAATGTTGTAGAGTTTTCTGCATACAGGTCTTTTACGTCTTTGGTTAAATTTATGCCTAGGTACTTTATTTTTCTTCTTGCTATATCGAATGGTATTTTTTTTCTGATTTCTTCTTCTTCTATTGCATTGTTGGTGTACAAAAACGCCTTTGGTTTCTGAATGTTGACTTTGTATCCTGATGTTTTGCTAAATTCACTTATTAGGTTGAGGAGTTTTTTGGTAGAATCTACAGGGTTCTATATGTACACTATCATGTCATCTGTGAACAATGATAGTTTTACTTCCTCCTTTCTTATTTGGATGCCTTTTATTTCTTTTTCTTGTCTGACCGCTGTGGCTAGGACTTTCAATACGATGTTGAAAAGAAATGGTGAAAGCGGACATCCTTGTTGTGTTCCTTATCTTAGTGGGAAAGTTTTCAGTTTTTGCCCATTGAGTATGATGTTGGCTGTAGGTTTTTCATATATGGCCTTTATTAAGTTGAGGAATGCCCCATTTATTCCCATTTTGCTAAGTGTTTTGATCATAAATGGGTGCTGTACCTTATCGGATGCTTTTTCTGCGTCTATCATACTGCTATTTTAAACAAGATAAACTTTGAAGAAAGAGCTTACTCTGATACATGACATTTTAATCATGAACCTGGACAGTGAACACATATTTTCAGATCTAAATCCTATGTCATATGTCTGGCAGGTGTATCATTGAATTGATGTCAGGAATTGTACTAAGGCTAATCTTTTTCCTGTGACTTTTGTTCACATTTTTAAAAAATAGATTTTTTCTTATTCATCAAATATTTTTTATATCTTAATGTAGTTTACTACAAACATGGACCATCATCTTTAAAAAAAAAAACTTGATTCCTTCTTTTGGATAGAAAAAAGAGGGTCTAAGACAGAAAATTTTGAGAGATTACATCATAAAATGTGACAATCCAGGATGCATCTACTCTGTATAACCAAACTAATTCAGCAAATTCTCTCCTTGAGAGAATTGTCAAGATTCAACTCTATTTAGCATATTTTTATCTTTGAATTTTTATGCCAATATTATTTAATAAATGTTAACGTTTTCATTCGACAGTACACTAGCTTATAGCAAATCATTTTACACCATTACTGACAGATATAGAGAGCTGACTTTCTATTCCAATGCTCTGTACACTGACATGCTACCTCATGTGGGTCAATATCAAAAGAAAATTATTTTTAACCAATCACTTTGTGTTTTACTGTAATTTAATATGGCAATGGCTAAGGAAAGCAGATGCAAACTAACCAGTTCACCTGGTAATTTTAGAAATGATATGAATTCAGATAGTGACTGGACAGCCATCATTGTCATTTAATTTTGCAATGAGTGGCATTGACACTTGATCCACTATCTTGTCTCTGTCTTCCAACGTGTAACTGCAAAATTTTACATTGCAGAAAAGTATATATGAGAACATACTTCATGTTCCCTTGTGTCATATTATTCAGTCAAAATTCTGTTTATGCTTTTTTTTGTATTACATGAATTGTAATTGTAGAAGTATCTTTACCCTTCTTTTGTGAAGTTTCCACATGAAGAATGTCACTGAAGTTACTATGTTTGTTCTGACGGGCTTCACAGACAGTCTAGAACTGCAAATTGTCCTAATCTTCCTGTTTCTTGCAACTTACTTGTTCACTCTAATGGGAAATTTAGGGCTGCTTGCATTGGTCATTGAGGATTCCCGGCTCCACAATCCTATGTACTATTTTCTGAGTGTGTTATCATCTGTATATGCCTGCTATTCTTCAGTAATTACTCCAAATATGTTAGTAGGTTTTCTGTCAAAGAAGAAAGTCATTTTATTCCTTGGATGTGCAAAACAGCTGTTTCTGGGTACTACTTTTGGGACCACGGAATGCTTCCTCTTGGCATATAATTGCTAGTGGCAATCTACAGCCCTCTTCTTTATTCAGTTAGCATGTCACCGGAGTCTATGTGCCACTCATCATTGTTTTCTATGTTGGTAGCATTTTGAATGCTTGTGTACACACAGTGGTCACATTTAGCCTATCCTGTGCCTCCAATGAAATTAGACATGTCTTCTGTGACATCCCTCCTCTCCTCGCTATTTCTTGTTCTGACACTCACAAATGAGCTGCTAGTTTTCTACTTCGTAGGCACCATTGAGATCGCCACTATCTTGAATGTTCTGGTCTCTTATGTCTTCATCCTGTTGGCCATTCTGAGGATGCGTTCTGCTGAGGGGAGGAGAAAAGTCTTCTCTACATGTGGCTTTCACCTAACAAGAGTTTCAGTTTATCATGGAACCATCCTCTTCATGTATGTGAAGCCAGGTTCCAGCTATGCTTTAGACCATGACATGATAGTGTCAACTTTTTACACCATCATGATTTCGATGCTGAATCCCTTCATCTACACCTTGAGAAACAAAGATGTTATGGAGGTGATTAAAAGAGTGTTTGGGAAAAATGTGTTTATCAATAAAGTATGTTTTTACAGTTAAAGAGTAAGTTTTCAAAACTGAGAGTGATATTGTAAGCCGTAATATAGAAATGATATGATGAAAGTGTTTTATTTTACCTGGCAGAATGGTTATCATCAAAACCTAACAGAGAAGTGTTTGCAAGGATGTGGAGAAAACAGAACCACTGTGCACTGGTCTGTGAATGCATATTAGGGCAGCCACGTGGAAAACAGTATGAAGTTACCCAAAATAAGGAGGATAAATGGTGGTGGAAGGAGACCTGGCTTGGGGTGATGGACATGCTATAGAACTTATAGATAATGTAGTACAGAATTGTGTTCCTGAAGCTGCTATAATTTTCTTAATGAATGCCACTGCAATAAATTCAAGAAAATAAAAATAATTAAACAGGTAAAAAAATGAAAAAAATAATAATAGAGTTGCTTTATGATCCAGTGATTCCACTTCTGGGAATATTTCTAAACAAACCCAAAACACTGATTTGAAAGAATATATGGACCCCTCTGTTCATTGTAGCATTATTTAAGTCAGCCAAGATTTGGAAGTATCCCCAGTGTCTGTCAGTAGATGAGTCAGTTAAAATGTTTTCATAAATTTACACAATGGAATACCAATTGGCCACCAAAAAGAAGGAAATTTTACCTTTACTAAAGTGTGGGTTGAGCTGGAGAGTATTATGCTAAGTGAAATAAGCTAGTCAAAGAAAAATAACTACCATATGATTTCATTTTTATTTGTATTCTAAGAACAAAATAGACTAAAAAACCAAAAAGAAACAGATTCACAGATACAGGGAAGACTCTGACACTTGCAAGAGTGGATGGGTGTTGGGGTGGGTTAAAAAATTAAGGGCATTCACCAGTACAAATGAAAAGTTCCAGAATAGCCACAGAGATGTAGATTACAGCCTCGGGAGTATAGTTCATTACATAGAGGGACACAGTTTGGGTCCAGGTGGATACTTGAGACAATGGGGAGACCACCCTGTAAGTACATGATTGTCTAACTACTTTACTGTACATCTGAAACTACTACAAACAATATAAATTGTAAACTGTAAATGAAAAATTAAAAAAAAAAAAGAAAAAATTGTGGAAAGACCTAGAACAAGTGTAGAACAAGAAACCACCTAAGAAGAGACCTTGAAATGAGGGAATTGGGTGAATGTCAGTAAGGAGGGAATTCCAACTAGAATAAGAGAAGTGCAGAAGAATTGTTGGGGGGAAAATATTGTGATAAGAGGTGCTCTGTGTCTCTACTGATGAAGTGTAATGTAACCTTAATAATACCTCTTTAAAGACCTATTCTTAGTACTCTGTGTTCTAAGAATACTCTTTGGTTAGAATATAAAGTGTTTTCACAAAATAAATGATAATAATAATAAGAGGAGGGCATAATAAAAGGAAGAAGGAAAAAGAGAAGGCCAATATCACTTAAAATTATTCATTAAAAATATTGTTAATGCTACTATAATGATACACACTCAATCTCTACCCACCTTCCTCCATCACCATCCCTTCCTCTCCTTCAGACAATCCCCACATCATTGTCTGTGTCCATGGATCATGAGTAAATGTTCTTCAGTTAATCCTCTACTATCTTTCATCCAGTTCTCCCCTTCTCTCTGGCAACTGTCAGCGTGTTCCATATATCTATGCTTCTGTTTCCATTTCGTACATTAGTTTATTGTGTTCATTAGATCCCACATACAAGTGAGATCATGTGGTAATTGAAATTCACTGACTGGCTTATTTCTCTGAGCATAATAGTATCCAGGTGCATCCATCTTGTTGTAAAATGTAAGAGTTCCTTCTTTTTCACTTGTGTGTAGTACTCCATCGTGTAATTTACTACAGCTTTTTTATCCACTCCTCTACTGACAGAAAAAATAAAAGAAGGAGGGGGCCAAATGCCACTTAAAATTATTCTTGACGGATACATGCACTTGCAATAAAAATGAGGTCTGTTGGAAGCAGTGCTGCTAAACAGGAGAGTACTACATTGTGTTTCTGTGTCTTGGTCCCTGGGCCCAAGGACAGAGGAGTGGTAGCGTCTGCATGGCATCACACGGTGCTAGGGGTCAAAGAAAAACAGAGCCAAAGCTGTGTCAGGGCCGGGCCTCCAGGGAAAAGCCTAAAGATGAGCTGGGGCTCAGCTGTGGGAAGAGTTCGATCTGCAAGCCAGGCGTATGTTATACTTGTTTTTAGTCATTCTTGAGTTTCAGCATGATCTTTATAAATGTTAATGCCTACTCTTTGTATATTGAGAGAAATTAAAGTATGTATTTCGTATTTGTGAAATATTAAAAGGGGGTTAAATGCACCCTCACAGAAAAGATGGCCATCACATCAAGAATTTGCAAAGATCATTGTGGTCTCCAAACCCCAGGCTGTACTTAGGTTGTTGCCAATGTATAATTATAGGGAAGGAGCGGAGTACCTTGATCTAAAGTCAGACACCAAAGATTCCACGATTACTGCAATGGGAATATGTGAGCTATAGATTTTGTATCAATCAGGTGATATTTGCTTAAGGTTGTCAGATGTAGTCATAATGTTACTTGCAATCAGAGCCTGAAATCCCGTCTACTTCTAGTCATATGAAGATGAAAATGAACACTATACATTTTAGAGAAGAGATTAAATGTTTATCTAACTATGTGCATGCTAACATTCATAATATGTACCAGTGTTCATGTAAAAATCCTAATATGTACACTTCAGAATGTGACTTTATTAGAAAATGAGGGCTTTGTGAAGGTTATTAAGTTAAAATGAGGTGTTTGGGTGAGTCCTAATCCAGTATCACTAGTGTTTTTATAAGAAAAGGGTATTAGGACACGGACACTCAGAGAGAAAAGAACAGGTGAAGACACGGGGAGGATGGCTCAGTACAAGCCAAGGAGAAAGGCCTCAGAAGAAATCCACCTGCCTCTGACTTGATCTCAGACTTCTAGATTATGGAACACTGAGAAATAAATTTTTGCATATAAGCCGCTAACTACTCTCTTGTACTTTGTTATGGCAGACCTGGCAAACTAATACAATCACTATCAGCATAATTGTAAATATATATGTGCGTGTGTATCTGAGAATGAATTAGGTAAGAGTCAAATTAAAGACAGTTTTCCTCCTATGTGGAAACAGTTCAGGTGGACTTTCATTATGATCTTAAAGAAAAAGGTGTATGAAAAATGTAAAACACTAATACACAAAAACAAAACATTTTTATTATAACTTTTTGAGTCTTAAAATTTAAGAGTACTTAAAATTTTATCAAACTAAAAAAACATATTAGTATGCAGATGTGAGAAGCTAGAGATCATGAGGACTTGAAAACATGATAAGACAACACACAGCATGGTGTATCCTCTAAAATTATGTACTGATATATGTCAATTCTTTCTCAATGAACCTGGGGGAAAAAGAGAACACAGAAATGAACTAGAAAGAAAACAAAACTATATAAATCAAGGATAATTTAGTAAATTAGAACATTGAGTGACGACTATTGAAAGCACCGTTAGGGAAAGAGAGACGGAAGAACAGGTAAGGAGAAAAATCAATTTGAAATAAAGATAACTAAGATTTTGAGAGAGACAGAAAAATCACAAACTATAATTTTCACAGTGTCCAAAATAGTTAGACCAAAGAAAATGACCTAGCAAGAATGTATTAACTTTCTCAACAATAAGACAATCAGTAAGAAGACAAGACATTCAAAATACATTTAAGTATCAAGATCTTATTGAGTTTACTAGGAAACAAACAACAAAATAAGGGTGTGTTTCCCCTTTTAATTTTTAAGGAAGAAAATATACATATAGAAAAGTACTTGTATGGAGTGTACAGCTTGACGTATTTTCACAATCTGACCATAATCCTAAAAAGAAAACTAAGATCAAGGAGCAAAATATTGATAGTACTCAGATGTTTCCCTTATATGATTTTCTAGTCATATCTCCCCTACAAAGAAAATATTCTGAAGCAAATACTAGTTTATGTAAAGTTCTAAAGTTCGGTTTATTAAGTTTTAATGTCAATTAATAGAATTTCTATAATTATAGGTGCCAGTTACATGGATGTTGTCAAAGACATAGAATCGTATAACTATAATCAAATTATAGAACATTAATTTCAGGGAACTTGACTAAAAAGTCTCATCACACCACTCTGCAGTCCATCGGGCAACCATGGATGTGTTCTGCACTTTTGTATCTTTGCCTTTGGCAGAACGAGATATCCGTAGAACCGCACTGTCACCTTTTGAGTTTGCCTTCTCTCACTTAACACAAAATATTTGGGATTCACCTGTGTGCTTGAATATACCAATAGTATTTTTGCTATTAATTTGTGAGTGGTATCCTGTTTTATGGGTGTACCACAGTTAGTTCTTTCTTTTCTACGAGATGGACATTTGAATTGCTTTCATTTTGGAAAAACGGTGAATACAGCCACTATTAAAAATGAGAACCCAGGTCTTTGTGTTCGTCTCTGTTTTCATTTCTCTTGCGTAAAGGACAGGATCAGATAGCCCAGTTATATGGTTAGTGTAACATAAAAAACTGTCAGATTGTTTGGTAAAGTGGCCACACCATTTGCATTCCTGCCAGCAATGGATGAGAGTTCCAGTTGCTCTGCGTCCTCGATAGCCACTCTATATTGTCATGATCGTACTTTTAAACTTTACTCATCCTAATAGGTGAATAGGATCGTGTTGTTGTTTTCAGTGGCATTTCTTTTCCTAACAAAAGATCATATTTTAGCACTTTTTCGAGAATGTATTAACCATCTGTATATGTCCTGGGGTGAAGTATTTGTTCAAGTTATGTCCATTTATTGGTTTTTTATATTGGAGTTAGAGTTCTTGATATATTAAAGATATATGTTGGATAGCTGTCTAAGAAAAATTTTGTCTGATCTGCCAAGCAAAGTGCAGTCTCTCCAAATTGGGCTTCCCTTTTGTCAATTTTGAGCTCCAGCACAATCTTCTTAAATGCTAATGCATAGCCTCTGAATTCTGTGAAAAACTGAAGAACGGGTGTTGTATTCATACTCTGAATGAAATACTAAAAGGGGGAGAAATGTACCCTCCCATATCAGCATAGTAATGACACAATAACTTTAAGGTATCTGTGATCTCTGAACTATGCGTCGCTGCCAAGATGTAGATTTCAGGATGGAGCAAAGCGCTTTGACTTAGAGTCTAACCCAGAGATTCCTTGGGAAGTGGTCTGAGAATATGTGAGCTGTGATTGTGCTATTGATTGCGTGGTATCTGCTCAAGGTAGTCAGGTATAATTATAAAGTTACTAATAATTGTGGTTATCGGAACCTAACTGATTTGAGGGTTATGAGATGAAAGTGTATATCAAACATTTTAAGGTAAACATTCAGTGCATCGGTGACTGTGTGCGTAAATGTATGTGTATTATTTACTGATATTCATATGTTGATGTGATGACCTAAGAACGTGACTATATTTGGTGATGGGCTCTTTGGAGAAATAGTTAAATTAAAATGAGGTCTTTAGTTTGGCCCTTAATCCACTAGGACTGTTGTCCTTATGAGAAGAGAAGGTAAGTCACAGAAATACTTGGAGAAGTGGTGATATGAAGACATGGGGAGAAGATGGTATTCTACTAACAGAAGGAAAACGCCTCAGAAGAATGCAGCCCTAACTTTATTTGATCTAAGATTGCTAAATCCTAGAACAGTGAAAATAAATATCTCTTGTTTAAGCTACCTGTCTGTGGTGCTTTCCTGCAACAACCTGACAAACTAATACAATCACTATCAGTGTGTGTGTATTTGCATATCTAAGAATGAATTAAGGAGAATTCAACTGAATGACAGAGCTTTTCTGCATGTGTGGAAACTGCACAGGTGGAGGTAAGTGTGACCTTTATATAAAATGGTCCAGGAAGAAAATGAAAGTATGAATACACTAAAATAACATTATTTTTTATTTTGATATTGAGACAATGAGCATGGTTCCTAATTGACTTAATTTAGTCATTAGTGTGAAGACGTACTTTATTGATACACCCATTTTTCCAAAACACTCTTTTCATTGCGTCTTTCACATCTTTGTTCCTCAAGCTGTAGATGATGGGATTCAGCATGGGGATCACAATTGCATAAAATGTCGACACTATCATGTCATGGTCCAAAGCGTAGCTGGAACTTGGCCTCATGTACATGAAGAGGATGGTTCCATGATAAACTGACACTCCTGTTAGGTGAGAGCCACAGGTAGAGAAGACTTTTCTCCTCCCCTCAGCAGAACGCATCCTCAGAATGGCCAACAGGATGAAGCCATAGGAGACCAGGACAATCAGGGTGGTAACGATCTCAATGGAACCCACAAAGTAGAAGAGCAGAAGCTGGTTTGTGTGAGTGTCAGAACAGGAAATAGCGAGGAGAGGAGGGATGTCACAGAAGATGTGTCTAATTGCATTGGAGGCACAGAAGGATAAGCTAAACGTGGCCACTGTGTGTATGTATGCATGCAAAATGCCACCAACATAGGAAGCAATGATGAGTGACACATAGATTTGGGGTGACATGCTAACTGAATACAGGAGCGGGTTGTAGATTGCCACATAGCGATCATATGCCATTGCAGCCAAGAGGAAGCATTCTGTGGTCCCAAATGTAACAATGAGAAACATTTGTGCCACACATCCAGTATAAGAAATGGCTTTGGTCTCATTCAGGAAATTGACCAACATTTTGGGTGTGACAGCTGAAGAACAACAAGCATCCAAGGATGACAACACACTCAGAAAATAGTACATAGGATTGTGTAGTCGAGAATCTTTAGCGACCAATAATACCATTCCCAAATTTCCTATCAGAGTAAACACATAGATTGCTAGAAATAGTAAAAACAGGAAGACTTGCACCTCAGAATCATCTGTGAAGCCCATCAATATAAACATAGTGACTTCAGTTACATTTTTGATCAGAATCCTGTGTAAATCGAAATGTGAATTCAGCTGTGACATTTTTATATTTATCAATAGACTTTAAAGCAGTATTTTAAAAAATAGCATCTCCACTATTTTATCCCCTTGACTTTTTCTTAAAAGGGCATATTGAAATCCTTCGGGTGGAGGGAGTAAGCAGTGATGAGGAAGCGGGGGCCACCGAATGCATTACCCTGTTAAATTAAAGATAATTTGTTAAATGGCTGGCTAAATTTGTCATATGTTTTAAAATCTCAATTTATGTGGCTTAATTTCCAATTTATGTTCTGTCACATTCACTTCCACCTAGTTTCATGTGCCGTCATCTAAACATTCAGTAAGGTAGAGGAATTTTAACTGAAAATATTATAATAGAAAGTATACGTCTGAATAGGACATCAAGATTTTCTACAGTGTGCATGAAATGCCTTTCCTTAACATTTACAATTGTTAAAATGAAGGCAGTCACACTTACGTAACAAGTTGTGTGTAAATGAGAATTGTATTGTTTAAATGAGAAAAACCATGTTAAAATTATTTTGAGATTATTTCTGATTAATGGTAAATGAGCTGAGTTTGAATTCCATTTCAACTTACCATATGGGGCAGGCTTTTCCAACCAAACCATTGTCTCATCTGTTTTATTGGCTAGTATTCCTTTCAACTACTATTTCTAGAACACTGGTGAACAGATAACAGACACCATTCCGGAGGGGGAGGTGCCTTGTACAAAAATCATGATAGAATATTGGTTTGGTTTGGTTTTTCAGTGTTCTTTCTTGACACACCTACCACTAAGTTGTCCATTTAGGCCTGCACAGTTTATATACTGTTAATGTTTTTCCAATAGAACTTAATGCATGTAAGGTTTTTTAATATTTATATAATTACTAGCCTTGTAAAATCCTTGGGTGCGTTTTTAAGACTTAGCTACGTCAAAAATAAATCATGACCATTTCTTGAATATATTACAGTTTTTTAAGGAGTCACTCAAATTATTATAAAAGAAAAACCACCCAGTAATAGATTGTAACATTTATAAAAGCTATTGTTAAAAGAGTAAAATTACAATATAAGCTACAAAGTAGTGTTTTGTTTCTGGTATATTTCCCTCTGCCTCCAGACTGTTTCTCATTTAGTGAATGTGAAAAGGAGGAAATTGTCTGTAAAGTTGAAGAGTCATGTGTGTCTCGACTGAAATTCTTCATGGTGTAAGAAAAACCAAAATGTTGCATCTTCTACATTTAGGTGCAAGATTTTGGGAGCACGATTCTTGTTTTTCTTCAGTGTGTCACAGCCTAAAGGAGTAAAAAACTATGGAGTACGGGCCAGAGACATACCCGTGATTTATATTTGTGACATGAAATACACACACTTTTGTCATATTGAGATGTTCACACATCAAGAAGAAACGAGAAAATATGCATATTTTTATTTTCCCAGATCCATGTGGAAGACATTAAATCATTCTCAGATGTGGTGATACAACACCCTCACGCAAAATGCTCATTTAATCCTTAGAGATTCTTGAGTAAAATATACAGTTAAGCTAAATTTCAACTTCTGTGTAAATACAGACAACTAACAGTACTATTGAGAACACACAGACACAAATGCGTTAGAGTAATTTTCAATTTACTTTGAATAGGTACATTAATAAAATTTAAAAAATCAATAACATAAATAAGTGCTAGTGCATCATTTGGACATCACAACACATTTCTTTCTGTTTTAAGAAAATTCTCATTCTCTCTCTTACTCAATCATAGATTATAAGCAAAAAAAAATTATGAAACAGATTGAGGACCAAAACTGGAATCAGGTAGATCAGAATAAGCACAGTGAAAACAACCAAAAATATGCAAGCAGCTTTAGAAAAATATACCAATGTGTAGTCTACAAACTACATGTTTGACTGCTATGCACAGGAGAGATTTCAGCAACAGCTCAATTGTAACCTTTACTTAAGGATGTGTTTGAGATAATAAAATTGTGGGAGATTAACATAAGTACGTTTCTACCCTAAAAGCCGGTATTAAAATCTCAGATTTAACATCTAGTACCTGTATAACCATGAAAAATTACTTTATTTCCCCAAACCAAAGAATAACTAAGATTAACCAAATTTTCAGGCACATCTTGTTCAGCAACATGAACATGGTGTGGTTCGAGAGTGCTGATTTATGAGGTGCATTACCATGTTCACTAAAGTGTTTTTATTATATGTGAGGGTACATCCATAGGAAACATGACTTCCAAATTTTATTTAACTACACAATATAAACATGGAGTTAGGAAATTAGACTTTCTTCAAGGATTTGAGTAATGCATTGAGCACCAAACCAGAAGCTAAGGCTTCTTCTTTTAGTTAAACATATTTTTTTAAATACGGCACTTAAGATATATTTAAATACCTTTCTCATGCGATTATGTCCAGTGAATGCCAATATTCTATGATATCAAGAACCTTAAAAAGAAAGAACTTTAAAATTCACTTCTGTCATTGCATTTTTGACTCTGGGCATGACAGTAGAATAACAATATGTTTGCTTAAATTCTTCTGATAATTTCAGGCGTGATGCTTTTCTCATAATTCTTGACTTCTCTGATTTTATCTGTAGTACTAGATAGGGGTTTCCGAATGAAGGTATATTTCACTTCCAAATTATGTCCCTTTGGAGCGTTCGCTACCTCACCGTAGAGAACTGAAGGAACGACAGCCAAAATGTACGGGATTCACCTACTTCATTGAAGATACTCTTCAGACAGGCATTTCAGTCAACTAACATTTAAGGACACTAGACCTGATTGTGTTTACAGCTAATTAATTTCACTTTAGGAGATAAGTGAGAAAGACCAATGATTTCAAAATTTAATAAAACATGATCATTCTGAAAAACCTAACTCGAAGGAATTCCTCAACCCTCATCTGGTCAGACATCAAAAATCACCACACATCCCTGAGAAGAGTAAATACAAACACTAAGCTGGAAATGAAGCCAAGTGATCAGAGCAGCTGCAAATGTTATAAAATGGCTACTGGGTGTTAGAGATTTTGTGTACATTATATTATGCCCACAGCAACCTGCAAACTAATGCAGCACCCTTTAATAGAGGAGAAAACTGAGCACCAGCCTGACTTACAACTTGATCAAAGTCACAGAATTACTAGTGGGTCCAGGATTCAAGGCAGCTTCTCTGTCTTCAGACTAAGCTCTTTTCACTTGATCCTGTCACTGTCTCATTGTGTGTGATATGCTGCACATTTGGGAATGGTATCCCCTAAACACAGCACAAAATATTATCCACATGGGCCTGGATTCGTTTACAAAGCCACAAACTCAAGTACCGCATTATATTTCTTTATAAAGACAAATTAAAGTGGCTTCTAGGTCTATTAGCAACCTAGTAAAATCAATTTAAAATTCATTTATATCCCTTCATGAGGAAAAACATTATGATTTCACAATGGTATACACCTAATGGTTGGTGAATAGTTACATTTTTCTTTTCGTCTTTATTGTCGTTTAAGCGCAGCTTCTCCACTTTCCCTCCACCATCTCCTCGCCTCACCTACCCCAGCCTCCCACCCTCCAACCTACCCCTTTGGCTTTGTCCATGTGTCCTTTATACATGTTGCTTGATGGCCCTTCTGCTTTTTTCTCCCATCTGTTCATCAATTAGAAATACAGTCCCTTATTTCTACTACCTTAATTCTGTTGTCTTCCATCAAGAAAATTAAATCCAATTTCTAATTTAAGAATTTATTGACATGATATGTTGTACTTTTCTAATTATCCCTGATAATTCCCTAACTCTCTCATTCAATTTTTAATTCAGCTCTAAGTTCACTAGAAATTTCTACCTCAGACATAAATATTGAGGCAAATAATCCAGTTTCAGATCGAGATAGTAACATCTGATATTTTTCTTAAGTGAGGACAAACCTCTCCTCTTACCTGTGGAAATGAACTGCTCACTCACTGAGGACATGCTATGAACACGGAGCATTTGGACTCTTTTATACCAGGATCTCAAGCTCTTCTTGAAGTCCGCAGGGATACTCCTAGAAGAAAACACCCTCATTCTCTTCTGGGACAGCAAAAGTACCAAGATTACTTTGCTGTTTTATATAGCAAATGAGAGGATAATTCTGGAGCAATAAACAATATGATAAAAGTGATTACACAAATGCATTTTGTCCTCTGTTATAAAAGGACTTTCAGTGAAAAAAGAATTTGAACAAGACTGTAAAATAAATGTAAAGACACTGAACATAGGCCTAGCTCTGACACTAAATAGCTATGTGCTATGGGTTGATAACTTAAATTCTCTGAAACCCTGTTTCTTCTTCCTGGGAATATAACCTGTTTACTTGTCTCAAAATCCCCTAACCATGCACATACTGAAATAGTCTCAAAGCATAAGCTATAAATGAATTCATCATGATTTAATAAAAATTACTATATTTATTTTAGAATTAATGGACTACACTTTAAGTGGTAAGAGAGATGGAGTTAAGATCACTAGCCTTTAATGGTGGAGATAAGAAATGAATATCTGAACTAGGATTATTGAGCACAGACATGGGACAGATGGTAATGTTCTATGTAACAGAACATTAGAATATTGGAGATCAGGCAGAGATAGCGACCAAAGCTGGAGTTGCATCAGGCCTTGTCTTCAGGGCCCACATTCCAATCTATAGACTAGCACAAGGGTATACACTTTTTAAAAGTAAATTTATTGGAGCAGCGTTGGTGAATACAATTAGATAAGTTTCATGAGTACAATATTTGACACATCATCTGTATATTGAACTGTGTGCTCATTACCCAAAGTCAGACGTTCTTCTTTGACTCTCTCTGTACCTGTAGTGCTCCCCTCCTT
This sequence comes from Pteronotus mesoamericanus, assembly GCF_021234165.1. Lineage (NCBI taxonomy): Eukaryota > Metazoa > Chordata > Mammalia > Chiroptera > Mormoopidae > Pteronotus > Pteronotus mesoamericanus. The sequence goes on along the minus strand of NW_026555024.1, from coordinate 32,745 downwards.
CTTTCATCTGCTGACCTCATACACTTGCTGTGTCTCGGAGTTTTCGTTTGTTTATTTATTGTTTTCAGTGTCATATTCCACATACGAGTCAAATCACATGGTTTTTGACTTTTCTCTGTTTGACTTACTTTGCTTAGCATGATATTCTCAAGATCCATCCACGCTCTCACAAATGGCAGGGTTATATCTTTTCTTAAGCTGAGTAGTATATATGTACCACATCTTCTTATCCAATCACCTGTCAAAGGACACTTTGGTTCTTACGATGTGTTGGCCGCCGTGAATAACGTTGCAATGAACATAGGCGTGCACATATCTTTGTGAATGAAAGTTTTCAAAGTTTTCAGGTAAAAATCCAGAAGAGGGGTGTCTGGGTCATATGGTACCTCTAGTCTTAATTTTCTGAGTACCTTCCATACCATATTCCATAGAGGCTGTACCAGTTTACATTGCCACCAGCAGGAAATAAAAGCTTTTTCTTTTCCTTTCTCTGCGAACTCTTCAGCACTTGTTATTACTTGTCTTGTCAAGAACAACATTCCAACAGGTGTAACGTGGTACCTCATTGTAGTTGTGATTTGCATTTCCCTAACCACTAGTGGAGTTGAGCTTTAAAATTTTTTAAATTTTTCATGTACCTGTTGGTCTTTTGTATGTTTTCCCTTAACTTTGGGGTCAAATTCATGAAATACTCTGTAAGACCAAAGTCCTTAAGTTTAGTACCCATGTATTCTCCTATGACATTTATTATTTGAAGTCTTATATTTAGACCTTTAATCCATTTTTAACTTCTGTGTAGGGAGGCAAACAGTAGTATATTTTCATTCTTTTTGCATGTGGCTTTTTAATTTTCCCAGCAGCATTTATTGGAGTGGCTTTCTGTTCTCCATTGTATGTGTTGTGGCCCCTTTGTCAAAAATTATCAGTTGAAACACGTTTGGGTTTAGTTCTAAGTTCTCAGTTCTGTCCTGTTGGTCTGTGTGTCAGTTTTTCTGCCAATTCCATGCTTTTATAAAAAGGACACGTGGACACAGCCAAAGGGGGGTAGGATCAAGGGTGCAGGTGGGGATGGGTGGGCTGGGGGAGTTTGGGGTGGAATAAGGAGAATACTGTACTTGAACAACAATGAAAACATTTAAATGAAAATTTTACTTATTTTTTGTTTATGCCCTTAAAGTTGTTCCCCCTTTATCTCCCTTTCCTCCACCCACTCCCACCCTCAGTCAATCCCCATAATGTTGTCCCTGCCCATGAGTTGTGCCCAAAAGTTCACTGCTTAACCTTCACAATATTTCATCCCCCACTCCTTGCCAGCAGCTGTATCATGCATTTAAGCATTTGTTACTGTTGTGTTCATTAGATTATTGTGTTCATTACATTCCGCATATAAGTGTGATCACATGGTATTTGTCTTTCACTGACTGGCTTAATTCACTTAGCATGCTGTTTTGATTATTGTCACTTTTTAGTATCATTTGACATCAGAGTGTGTGATACCTCTGACGTGCTTCCTCTTTCTACGGGTTGCTCTTGGAATTTGGGGCATTTTATTGTTCCATATAAGTCTGATGATTTATTTTTTTGTTCTATGTCTTTAAAAAATATCACTGAGGTTTTGATGGAAATTGCATTAAATCTGCCTATTGCTTTGGGTAACATGTTTATTTTAGCTATGCTGATTCAATTTCTTTCCATTTCTTTGTGTCTTTTTCCATCTCTTTTAATAGTGCTTCATAATTTTCATTGTATAGATTCCTCACATCCTTTGTTAAGTTTCTTCTGAAATATTTTATTCTTCTTTTTTTGCAATTGCAAATGGAACTGTTATTTTCCATTTCTTTTTCTGAAATTTCATTGTTAGTACACAGGTATGGATGAATTTTTGTATATTGAATTTGAATCCTGCATCTTTATAGTGTATATGTTTTTTCTAATACTTTTTTCTTTTTGAGGAGGGGAAGTCTCTCAGATTTTTCTACATAAAGAAAGAATCATGTCATCTCTAGAAAGTGAGAATTTACTTCTTCATTCCCAATTTCAATGCCTTTTATTTCTCTCCTCTGGTGAGAACATCCAGTGCTATGCTGAATGGGAGTGGTGAGTGTGGGCATCCTTGTCTTGTTCCTGATCTTAGAGGAAAAGCTTTCAGTTTTTCAACATTGAGTACGATATGAGCTGAAGGTTTGTGCTATGAGACCTTTAGGATGTTGAAGTTCTTTCATTCCATACACATTTTATTGCGTGTTTAATCATAAATAGATGCTGTATCTTGTCAAATGTTTTTCTCTGCAGCTCTTACTAATATCATGAGATGTGTATCCTTTTTTTTTCTTTTTTTGTTAATGTGCTGTATTACATTGAGGATCAAAGACCTAAATATAAGACTTGAAACAATAAATCCCATAGAAGAAAACATAGGAACTAAACTTACGGACCTTGGCCTTATGGAATACTTATGGATCTGACCCCCAAGGTAAGGAAAGAAAAGACACAAAATAAGTGAATGAGGCTATATCAAACTAAAAAGCTTCTGCTCAACAACACAAGTGCAACCACCTAAATGGGAAAAGACACTTGCCAGCAATTGCTGTGATAAAGGATTAGATCAAAATACCTTAAGAATTCATACCACTGGACGCCAAATGAACAATACAATTAAAGAATGGGCAGAGAATCTGAACAGACATTTCCCCAAGAAGACACGGAACAGTCCTTTCTGAGCCCTACACCTTCCAGAAGCTCCGTCCCTGCTGAAATCTCACCTTCGTCCCATACCTGCCCTACTCAATGGATATTTTTCTCAGCACTTTTTTCTTCCAGGTGAAGCCCTGTCCTTTTTAAAGTGAGCATGTGCTAATTACTTCCGAGATCCTCAGGGACCTCTAACACTACATCAGCCTCTCACAGGCCTTTTGTGATGCTCTGATTGGCCATGGATAAAGCTGGGGTGATTCTGGAAACCGGAGAAGAATAAAGACTTTACTGGTCCTCCCTGTCTACCTATGTTCAATATTTCTATTTTGGCCCTAGGTGTACTCAAGCGTATGTTTATTGTTTGTTTGTATATCTATTAATTGATTAAAATACTTTTCATTTAATAAATATCAACCTGTCATACATTACTCTAGACATTTTTTTATTGAGTAAATTATCATGTTGCTATTTTAAGCCCTAAGGTAATTGGGGCATATTCCCTTAGGGGTGTCTCCTGTGGGTTTTATCAATGTTAAATACATTGATATAAGCAATCTAAATAAAGCATTTTTGTAATGTACATAGACATGCATCTACTCTTCTACAGGTAAGAGGCATTTTCAGAGAATATGCAGAATAATTTAATAGGTAAGATCTAAAATAACAAGGTGAAATATGTTATGAAATCTCTCCAGTACTATACCCTTTAATTGTTTCCTTTGCATCAGTGAATTCATCACAGCCTGATTATTGTAGAGTTTGTCTAAGAATTGGAAAACAGTATTTCCTAGAATTAAAAAACATTGACCTTATGTCTTAAGGAAAAGGAGAATGCTCCGAAAGAGTGTACATTTTCATTTTCCTGATTAAAAAAATTTCATACCACTGTGAAGTACAACAGAGTAATTTATCAATAGAAGGCTGGAACACATTTGATCCATTCAACTATGGGGGGGTACTTTCATATGATGAGGAAAATAATCATTCTTTTAGGTGTCTTTTGCTAGCTCTGTAATGTAGGAGCCACTTCAGATCACTGCTTGTTTCACTAGTATTACTGGATTAAAAAGTCCAAATACAACATTTTGAGTGTTCCTGTGGGGAGGAAAGGGTGGGGGGGCAGGTCAGTTTCAGAATGAAGCCAGGGCACAAAGAGAGGCAGTGAGAGGTGCCTGCGCCCCGAGGGCGACCAGGACTGAATCCTGGCTCTGGCGCTCACTCCCAGGGAGTCGCGCTGTGCAGGTGAGATACAGCAATGTGCGCGAGGGCCGCTCCAAGGCTCAGCAAGCGGCTGCGGTCCCTGCTCCCCTCCTCTGCGGGCTCCCTCAGGGTCTCACTAGATGTTTGGAGTGTGCTGCCCGCTCTTGACGTGATGTTTCTGGAGGTGGGTTGACCCAATTATAAAGGTGGATTTTATATTCTAAACTCTTTAAGTTCCATGGTAATTTTCTCCTTGTAACTCTGAGCCCTGTCCTTGTGCCCCAACCCATTTAGTCATGCCCATCTATCAGAAACGATGGTCGGCAGAGAAATGTAACCAAAGTGTTTAAGATGGTAAGTTTTCATTGTTTCATTTACTGAATGCAAATTTTACTGCAATGTGGAAAATTGTATCATGGTGATCTCTGCGCTTTTGTTGTTATTGTTTTAATAGACAATACAACTCATAATCCTCTTTATGGTCTAATCCAGATACAGAAGAGAAGACAAAGGAAACAAGAAATATAGTAAAATTCATTAATTTAATGATAGAGAGATATTTGAGGGCAAAATAACGATCACAAAATGAATATGTTACATGTAGATAAAGAATGAGATACCTAGTTTAAGGCTCTAGTCAACTCTACTGTTCAGTAATATACTCATTAGTATTGTGGACTAATAGTAGCTAATTTTTTAAATTAAATGCATGTAATGACAAGCTACTTATATTTGAATGTTAAATTTATAACAAAAGTGACATATTTTTAAAAATTTGCCTTAAATACTCATTTTTTAAACATATTTCATGCATCTGTCCATCTGTGCATTATTGCACCTTCTCTGCCATTTGAATTTACTGCTATTGAAAGAGCCAATTCTGGAGGAAAAGCCTAATATCGTTCATGACTTTTAATTATGGTGCTGAGCACACACTTCCAGATGACAAATATGTGATTTTCCGTGTACCAGGTGTATCATGGAACTGATGGCAAGAACTCTGTTGAAGCTGTTTTTTCTTGTGATTTCTAATTGCATTAAAACATAGATTGATTTCATTATATCTATCAAAGTTTGTTTTGTTATTTTTCACTTTTGTTCTGACCACAGCTACATAAATTCTTTCATCAGACCCTTTTTTTGATCAATTGTCATGTCGTCCTTCACTATGGTTATTTTTAATGTAAAGAAATGGGTCTTTTTCTGATCTACTTGTTAAGATTTTTTAAATGAAATGAAGTATTGAAAAAGGTTTTACTGTGTCAGAGCAACTCAAAAATGTGAAGTTCATCAGATGGATTAAGTACCCCAATTCATTATGTTGTAACTTTTTTCTTTCAATACATAGGATTCAGCCTAAACTCTGCCTTCTCTGACCTTTGATATGTGTAATTTCTGGGTTTTTTGCCTTTAATCTTCCCAATAATTATATGATAATACTTTCTCTTGATATTGACAATTTTTCTAGGTAACCCTGACTTCATCTGTCCCAGAAGACCGTTAGTATGTTTTTTGTTCTCTATTTTTTCCCTTTTCTTTTGTAAAGGATGATTTTTATTAATTTTTAACTGTACACCGGCAAACACACATCGGTGTATATATAAATATGCAGAGTGGAAGGACGGCCATAGCAACAGTTGTCTCTGGGGAAGGCGATGAATTGGACTGAAGGAGGAGCTGGGAGGGGATCGTCACCATTTCCTCTCCGTATTTCTGCACCTGAGCTATTGTTTTAGGAGCAAAGGTGCGTATATTACTTATAATGTATACTTTTGAAAATATAAGAGGTACACAATTAAACAAATGAGCAATATGAACAGGGAAAACTATTTTACACAAGTGAATGTAGTGTTTTAACAGTGTAGAATTTCCTGGGAAAGAGGAAGGCGGTCTTCTCAGTCTTTGATTCCAAATGGCTCGCTCTCCCACTAAAGGGATCCTGTCAATGTACTGAAACTGGAGCTTGACTTGCAATATGAATTAAGATAACATGCAAAATATAATTGGCAGCAATTGTGTGCCCTTCACGCTGACTCAAATTGTCTATGGGTGAGTACAAAAAAATAAACAAATGACTATGATAACACACTTGAATAACATGTATCCTTCAACCAGTGCTATGTTATGGGCTAATAATAACACATTCAGTTCAGGTTCTGGTATCACTTTGATTCCTAATTTAAACAACCACGAGACCACTTGGGAAAGATTTTTTTCTATAACTTCTAACTGATATCTTGCTGTTTATTTACTTTTAAATAAAAGTTTTCTGTCTAGGTTCAATCATTATTTCTTACTGTTGTTGTATTTTTAGTTACTGATCTTTATGAACTTAATTGCTACCTTTAACTAGTTGTTATTTCACTGAATCCAAATTCAACAATATACAAGTGTAATACTCTAAAAGAAAAATTGTATTTCTTATATTTTCTTATCATTTGTTCATTTTTAACCACAGAATTTTTGAGAAAGTAGGTAAACATATATTAAAAACTTAGACTTCCAAAAATAATACAAATGAACAAATATTTGCCCACAAAGGATGATAAAATGTTGAGCATTTGAAAACCAAATTCAATGAAACAAAAACTGTCATATAAGTTTATATTAAAACATAATCCATGTTCTTAAAATAATATTATTTTTAATTTAATCTTTATTGTATTTTTTCCATTACCATTTAGTCCTCATATACCTCCTTCTCCCAGCAATCACCACGCTGTTGTCGGGTCCATTAGCCTGCTGTGCTTTCTGCCCACACCCGCCTCCCGCTAACATCCCACCCCACTAGCTGTCACCTGTGAGTCTGTCAATGTTTTGCTTGTTAGTTCAGTTTGTTCTATAGATTCCACACATGAGTTATTTTTTATTCAATAATCAAATGGAGTTGGAAGATTTTTAGATTTAACTCATAAATTATAATTCACTAGGTTGTTAGTATGTCAGACAAACCTAATTGAACACATTCTATATTTAAAGTTATTTTAAAGATTTTATTGTATTAATATATGTCCCCCTTCAATATTTACTGTGTTTTGATATAAAAATTGTCATTATATAATGAATTTTTTTAATGCTTTACTTGTGTTTTAATGTCACTTAGTAGGAAGACAACAAATGGTATTCACTGGTGAACTACCCATTTGACTTCACAGTTTTTAATAACATGAGTTGAGCGTGTAAGTTAGAACTCAAATTTTCCGTTTGACTCTGTAGTGAGTGACATCAAGCTTTGACCCTCGGCCATGGTGCTGGATCTTGAACCGCAGCTAAGAAATTATTCACTGAAAAGAAAGAAATAAGAAGACATAGGTTGCTTTAACTGAGTCACAGTATTGCTGATTTGGTCACAGCAATATGAAGACAATATTATAAAAATCTTCAGGTATTTTTCATGAGGTTTCAACATGAAGAATATCACTGAAGTTACTATGTTTGTTCTGAAGGGCTTCACAGACAATCTAGAACTGCAAATTATCCTATTTTTCCTGTTTCTAGTGATTTACCTGTTCACTCTGATGGGGAACTTAGGACTGGTTGCATTGGTCATTGGGGATTCCCGGCTCCACAACCCCATGTACTACTTTCTGAGTGTGTTATCATCTGTGGATGCCTGCCATTCCTCAGTGATTACACCAAATATGTTAGTAGATTTTCTGTCAAAGAATAAAGTTATTTCATTCCTTGGATGTGCAACACAGCTGTTTCTTGCTGCCACTTTTGGGACCACGGAATGCTTCCTCTTGGCTGCAATGGCATATGATCGCTACGTGGCAATCTACAACCCTCTCCTGTATTCAGTTAGCATGTCACCCAGAGTCTATGTGCCACTCATCATTGCCTCCTATGTTGGTGGCATTTTGCATGCTTGTGTACACACAGTGGCCACATTTAGCCTATCCTTCTGTGCCTCCAATGAAGTTAGACATGTTTTTTGTGACATCCCTCCTCTCCTCGCTATTTCCTGTTCTGACACTCACACAAACCAGCTTTTGCTCTTCTATCTCACGGGCGCCCTTGAGATCATCACCATCCTGATTGTCCTGGTCTCCTATGGCTTCATCCTGCTGGCCATTCTGAGGATGCGTTCTGCTGAGGGGAGGAGAAAAGTCTTCTCTACCTGTGGCTCTCACCTAACAGGAGTGTCGATTTTTCATGGAACCATCCTCTTCATGTATGTGAGACCAAGTTCCAACTATGCTTTGGACCATGACATGATAGTGTCAACATTTTACACCATTGTGAACCCCATGCTGAATCCCATCATCTACAGCTTGAGGAACAAAGATGTGAAAGAGGCAGTGAGAAGAGTGGTTGGGAAAATGGTGCGTAAATAAAGTACCGTTTCTTCCTAACCATTAAACATAAATTAAGAATGACATTGTTGTCCTCTTATCAAAAAGTTAGAATAAAATTTTTTGTTTTAGCATATGAGTGTCTTTCTCTTCTTCTTACACCTTTTTCTTTTAAAGTCATAGTGAAACTTCCACCTGCACAGTGTCCATACATGCAGGGAAACTGTGTGATCCATTTGCTTCTTACTTAATTCATTCTCAGAAACACACCACAAACACACACATATATTTATACATATGCTGATAGTGGTTGCATTAACTTGTCAGGTCTGCCATAACAAAGTACAGTAGACTGGTTGATGGTTTATACAACAGAAATTTATTTGACTGTGGTCTATAATCTAGATAAGATTATCTAGATGAGATAAAGTCAGAGGCAGGTGGATTTCTTCTGAGGCCTTTCTCCTTATAAAGACACCAGTGATATTGGATTAGGACTCACCCAAATACCTCATTTTAAGTTAACCTCACAAAGCCCACATTTTCTAATAAATGAGGTATAGGTGTTCCAAAGTATAGGTGTTCTGATTTCAACATAAGTACTGGTATATATTATGTATATTAACACACACATAGTCAGATACACATGTAATCTTTTCTTTAAATATGTAGTGTTCACATTGATCAAGGCACCTTTAATTTTTTTCTTTAATTTTTAATTATATTTTACACTTAAGATTATTCTGTAGTAGTTTCAGATGTACAGCAAAGTGGTTAGACAATTGTTTACTTTACAGAGTGGTTCCCCTGCTGCCTCAAGTACCCATCTGGCTCTAAAAATATTTATTTAAATATCATTGACCAGATGAGGTCTGTCCAGAAATGGACCAGCCATTGTTAATATTACAAGAATGGTTTGCACAACATCAAGGTAACCTGGCAGCCAAGGAAAGTAGACTGGAAAGTGCATGTGTGAACAATGATGGTTCACTGTATTATTCAGTGAAATGATGGTTTCACTGTATTATTCAGAGGGAGTGGTAGACACCACTGAGTGATCATGTGTAATGTGTGGCTGTCTCAGTTCATTCAAAATGACTGAGAGTAGAACAACAAATGTGCATCAAGTTTTGCGTTAAGCTTGAACATTCCTCTGAAAACTATTCAGATGATTTAGAAGGATTTTGGGGAAGATGCAATGAGTGCAGCACAAATAAAGTGTGGCAGAAATGCTTCAAAGATGGTCGAGAGTCTGTTGAAGGTGATCCACAGTCTGGAAAGCCTGCAACAAGCAGAACGCCTGAGAATGTAGAATGTGCATGGGCTGCAGCCCACAAAGATGGGCGACTGGCAGTGCAGGAACTAGAAATTGATGTCAGGATTCCAAAAACTGTTGTGTCCAAGATTTTGATGCAGGATCTTAGTCGTGGTAAATGAAATGTGTCGTGGTAAAATTCCTTGCTTGGATTCTGCTACTAGAGCAAAAGAAACATCGTACATACAGTTGCTAATGACTTGATTCAAACAACTACCAATGAACCAGATCTCCTCGAGAAGGTCATAATCCGAAGTGAATCATAGGCCTATGGCTATGATCCAGAAATGAACGCCCAGTCATCCCAGTGTAAGTCTTTTGGTTCTCCAAGCCTGAAGAAGGAGTGGCAAAGCTGCAGAAAGACAAAGACCATGCAATTGGCGTTTTGTTTTTTTTTATTGTGAAGGTATTGTCCATCATGAGTATGTCCCTTTGGGCCAAACAATAACTGAACAGTACTGCCTCCAAGTTATTCATTGGTTGAGAGATGCATCATCATGAAAATGGCCACAGTCATGGGCTACTGGTGATTGGCAGCTTGTTCACAACAGTGTGCTCCTTCATGGATCATGTTTCGTGCCAAGATATTTTTGCGAAACATCAAATCACTCAAGTGAATCAGCCCCACTACAGCCCAGATTTGGTGCCCTGCAACTTCTGGCTTTTCCCAAAACTAAAATCACCTTTGATAGGGAAAAGGTTAAGACCATTGATGAGGTTCAGGAACATACGAAGGAGCAGCTGATGGCAACTGGGAGAGCTGTGTGAGGTCCCACGGTACCTACTTTGAAGGAGACTGAAGTGTCATTGTCTTATGTGCAATGTTTTTTTGTATCTGCTGTCTTCTTCAATAAATGCCTCTATTTTTCATAGGGCATGGCTGGATATTTTCTGGACAGGCCTCATATTTCCCATGCTGTAATCTACATTTCTGTGGCTATTCTGTAACTAGCAATTTGAAATGCTTAATCCCCTCCCTTTTTCTTCCATTCCTCTAACCTCTGTCTCCTCTGACAGCTGTCAGTCTGCTCTCTGTGTCTATGAGTCTGTTTCTATTTTGTTTGTTAACTTATTTTGTTCACTGCATTCCAGATATAAGTGAAATCCTATGATACTTGTCTTTCTTTGTTTTGCTTATTTCACTTAGCATAATACCCTCTAGTCCCATCCATACTGTTACAAAAGGTAAGATACCCTCTCTTTTACGGCCAAGTGAATTTTCATTGTGTAAGCTACCACAGCTTTCTTTATCCACTCCTCTACTCATAAGCTTTTTGGCTGCTTCCAAATCTTGGTTATTTCTATAATGCTACAGTGAACATAAAGGTACATATATTTTTTCAAATTAGTGGTTTAGGTTTCTCCAGATATATTCCCAGAAGTAGGATCGTTGGGTTCATAAGGCAATTCCAGTTTTATATTTATAAATTTGTCTCAACTTTTTAAAATTTAAATTTATTTTTTCATTGAATTTACTGGGGTGACTTTGTTTAGCACAATTATATGTTTCAGGTGTACAGCTCTATCATACATCATCTATAAATTGTATTGTGTGTTCATCAGCCCAAGATACATCTTCTCCAACACCATTTATCCTCCCTTTCTTGTAGAGTTTTATTTGTAAATTTTTAACTAGATTTTTAAAATATCTATTTATTTATTTATTTATTTAGGAGAGGGGAAGGGAGTGCGAGAGAAAGGGAGAGAAACAACGGTGCAAAAGAGAAACACAGATCAATTGGTTGCCTCTTTTACCTGGTCCAACTAAGGATGGAACCCGCAACCCAGACACGTGCCTGGACAGGAAATCTATCTGGAGACAGTTTGGTGTGTGGCATGATGCCCAGCTAACTGAGCCATAGTGGTCAGGGCTCCATTTTTAAATTTTTGACATAACTCCATACTGCTTTCCACACCGGTAGCACCAACCTGCATTCCCACCAATATTGCATGAGGGTCCCCTTTGTCCTCATCCTAGCAAGCAATTGTTGATTCATGATGATAGCCATTCTGACAAGAAAAACAAACATGTTCATCATATCTTTTTAATATTGTTACAGAGAACCTCTCAATTTTTAATTCATTTTTTAACTGTAAAAAGACACTTTATTGATAAACCCATTTTTCCCAAACACTCTTTTTATTGCCTTATGTACATCTTTGTTCCTCAAACTATAGATGATGGGATTTAGCATGGGAATCACAATGCTGTAAAACGTTGACACTATCATGTCACGTTCCAAAGAGTAGTTGGAACTCGGTCTCACATACATGAAGAGAACTGTTCCATGATAAATTGTCACTCCAGCTAAGTGAAAGCCACATGTAGAAAAGACTTTTCTCCTCCCCTCAGCAGAACGCATCCTCAGAATCACCAGCAGGATGAAGCCATAGGAGATCAGGACAATTAGGATAGTGGATATTTCAATAAATCCCGCAAAATAGAACAGTAGAAGCTGGTTGGTCTGAGTGTCAGAACAGGAAATAGCAAGGAGAGGAGGGATGTCACAAAAAACATGTCTAACTTCATTGGACGCACAGAAGGATAGGCTAAATGTGGCCAGTGTGTGTACACAAGCATGCAAAATGCCACCTACGTAGGAGGCAATGATGAGAGGCACATAGACTTTGGGTGACATGCTAACTGAATACAGGAGAGGGTTGTAGATTGCCACATAGCGATCGTATGCCATTGCAGCCAAGAGGAAGCATTCCGTGGTCCCAAAAGTAACTGCGAGAAACATCTGTGTTGCACATCCAAGGAATGAAATGATTTTATTCTTTGACAGAAAATCTACTAGCATGTTTGGTGTAATTACTGAGGAAAAACCAGTATCCACTGATGATAACACACATAGAAAATAGTACATGGGGTTGTGGAGCCGGGAATCCCCAATGACCAATACAACCAGCCCTAAGTTTCCCATCAGAGTGAACAGATAAATCACTAGAAACAGGAAAAATAGGATAATTTGCAGTTCTAGATTGTCTGTGAAGCCCTTCAGAACAAACATTGTAACTTCAGTGATATTCTTCATGTTGAAACCTCATAAAACAAAAGTAAAGATATATATATGTACAATTACAATTCATTTACTACTGAAAGAATAAACAGAATTGTGACTCAATATTGTGACACAAGGAGATAAGACCTATGTCCTCATATTATTTTTTGGCAATGTAAAATTTCCAGGTAGCCTTTCAGGAGACAGTGACAAGACAGTGGGTCAAGTGTCCTTGCCACTCACTGCAAATTAAATGGAAAAGATGGGTGTCCAGTCACTATGTGATTTCCTATCTTTTCCAAAACCCTCAGGTCAAATGATTAATATAAAACTGTATTCTATTTCTTGTTTTCTTATTAAATCACATTAAAACTCCAAGTGATTGGTTACAAAATAATTTGTTTTTGATATTGATGCACATCAGATTGTATATCAGTATAGAGCAGTGGGATAAAATGTCTGTATCCTAGACCTTCCAGTAATGTTGGAAAATTATTTGCTATAAGCTAGTCATCTGTAGAATGAGGATATTAATATTTATTCTACAATATTTGAGTAACATTTGGAAGACAAAAGTAGATTTAAAAAAGTTGAATCTTGATAATTATTTTACATTGAGAATATGCTGAATTAGTTTTGTTCTATACAGTGGCTGCTTTGTGGATTTTAACATTTTGTGAGCTAATGTGCAAAACTACCACCTCTCTTAGATCTTTTTGGTTTATCTCAAAGAACAATTGAGATTGTTTATGGATGATGGCTCATGATTAAATGAAGCCAAATTAAGAACTAAAATACAAACATTAATGAAAATGATTAAATTTGTATTCAAAATGTGACCAAGAGTTACAAGAGAAAGATCCACCCCAATACAATTCTTGACACCAGTTCAATGATACACCTGTTTAAGACAAATAACAGGATTTAGACCTGAAAGTATGTGTTCATTGGCCTGGTCATGATGAAATGTCATGTGGGAGGTTAGGTTTCCTCTTCAAAGTTTACTCCTCTTTAAAATAGAAATATGCTTGAATGAACCAAGCAGATATCATAGTATATAGCCAGGTAAACTATTATGTAAAACAATAAATGTATAAGGCAATTTCTTTTAAATTTGTCATTTTTTGGTTACAAATTTAAGATGACTGTATAATTGATCTTTGTTGTCAGATGTATTTTTTTTAAAACATTAGCAAATATTAGGTCCTATGATTACTGACCAAAATGTGACCGAAAATGTGACCAGAGGTTTCAGATATTTCATTTTTTAGCTATATTTATTACATTTGTTCCTAATTATTAATAAACATTGAGATATTATTCTTTCAAGATTAAATCCAATGAATCATGTTGTGATTATGATATTTTCCTCCACACACAGTTCACCGCAATTCCATTTGCTACAGTACTGCAGATAATGCTAGACACCTCAGCTAAATTTTACTTGAATCAGGTATTTCTACTAGATGCCAAAATAAATATTATATTGGGTATACCGAAATCAATATTAAAATATTTTGAAAGGATTCAGAGTGATAAAGACAAAATGTCTATGATTTTTAAGAATTTAATAATATAGTATCAGTTTTTAATACTAATGCAAAACCAGTTCTAAAAGCACAATTTTAACAGAAGGCAGAAAATTCCAAGTATCTTTGCCTCAACATTGAGGCACCAAGTTGGCAAAGAGGAGAAAAATAATAACATTGTTGCATTGAGCACATGCAGCAGAAATAGGCTTTTGTGCACATTGCGTTATTCCATCTTTCTAGCATCTCTCACAGGTAATGAGTACCAGAGCCAAGAATCAGTCTTGGATCTCCCTCAAAGTGCATGCACTTTGCACCATTGTCCACTGTATCTTTTAGTGTCGTGCCCTTATTCTGTCACTGCCCTCCCCAGTTGTCACTCCCAGGGAAATAAAACCTGATTCTTGATATATATCTAAGTAGATTTTAAATAGTAATACTAGAGAAAAATTATGAAATAGCATTAACTCGAACTGGCTGCTATATCACAAAGCTAGCAAAATAAAGGATAATTCATTATCTCATTAAAGCAAAAAACAAGACCTCAGATAGTTGAATAGGTCAAATGTTTTATTTATTGTTCTTGCTTTAATCTGATCTTTTTTCTTCCACCATAAAAATAGAAGCATACACTCAATTTGGAAAACTCTGACTTAACTGTACAGACATAAATTCAATAGTTTATATCTTTTTTGTTGTATTTATTTACACAACAGGGAAGAACTAAGGGGTTTAGTATTGGGGATTTTATAATATTTGACCTTGACTTGAGAGGTCCCGTCTCATAAAATATTTTTCAAGTGACCTAAATTTTTCTCTTCTTACCTGGGTATCAGCAAAGGCAGGTTTAGATACACTATGAATACAATTAATTTAGATTATTTATACCCCCTTGCTCAACTGTTAGTGAAAATTGCAAGAGTTCCCCAAGGGGAACATGACTCAATTAACTTCTGGTTCAAAATAGCAACATGATTGTTTATACAATAATTCAAAAGAAAATGGTTATGGAATAATTTACTACACATGATTATTATGATACTTTTGATAATTAGTAGCATTCTATATTTTTCTTTTTTTTGCATCTATACCTATTGCATTTTTATTTTATTTTATAATTAAATTTATTAGGGTGACATTGGTTAATTAGATTATGTAGATTTCAAGTTTATATTTCTATGATATATGCTCTGTATATTGCATTTTGTGCCCACCACCCAAAGTCAAACCATCTCTGTCACCTTACATTTGGCCTCCTTTACCTTTTAGTACTTCCCCACCCCACATCTTTTGGTAACCACAAATACTGTTACCTGTATTTATGAGTTTCAGTTTCATAGCCCACATATGAGTGAAAACATATGGTTCTTAGCTTTTAACACTGACTCATTTCACTTAGTTGATATTCTCAAGGTCCATCTACATGGTCGCAAATGGTAGAATTTCACCTTTTCTTATGGCTGAGCAGTATCCCATTGCATATGTAGCACATCTTCTTTACTCAGTCCTCTATCGAAGGACTATTGAAGGACACTATGGTTGTTCCCATGTCTTGGCCACTGTGAACAGTGCTGCAATTAACAGGTGCATATCTCTTTGACACTAAATCTTTTCAAATTTGTGGGGTAGGTACCCGAAAGAGAGGCTTTTTGGTCATATGGTAACTCTATTCTTAATTGTTTTAGGAACCTCTATACTGCTTTCCACAGTGGCTGTACCAATTAACATTCCTACCTGCAGTGAATGAGGGTTCCTTTTTTCCACAATTTCTCCAACACTTGTTATTTTTTATCTTACAATGATAATAGCCATTATAACAGGTACGAGATGGTATATGATTATAGTTGTGATTTGCATTTCCCTAACAACTGGTGAAGTTGAGTATCTTTTCATAAATCTGATGGCCATTTGTATTTCTTCTTGGGAGAAGTGTCTGTTCAGGTCCTCTGCCCATTTTTAAATTGGATTGTTTGTTTGGTGACGAGTTGTATGAGTTATTTATATCTGTTATGTATAAATTTCATCAGAGCTGTTGTTTGCAAATATCTTCTGTTGCAATGGTTGCCTTTTTGTTTTGTTGGCAGTTTATTCTGATGTGCAGAAGCTTTTCAGTTTGATTTAGTCTCTTTCATTTGCTTGTGCCTTTACTTTCCTTGTCTTTGAAGTCAAATTCATAAAATACTTCTTAAGGCCAAGGTCCATAACTTTAGTTCTTTCTATGTAATTTAGTGTTTCAGGTCTTATATTGAGGTCTTTGATCTCTTTCAATGTAATACATCACATTAACAAAATAAAGGGTAAAGAATGACATAATCATATTAAGAACTACAGAAAATGCATTTGACAAGATAATCCCTTTATGACTAAAACACTCAATAAATTGAATATAGAAAGAAAATACTTGAACATAATAAAAGCCTTATAGGGCAAGCCTTCAGCTCATTACATACTCAATGGTGAAACATGGAAAGCTTTTCCTCTAAGATCAGGAACAAGACAAGGATGCCCACTCTAGCCACTCCTGTTCAGCACAGCACTGGGTGACTAGCCAGAGCAAGCAGGCAAGAGAAAGTAACAAAGGCAAAAAATGGAGAAGAAAAAAATAAAATTGTCACCTTTTGCTGATGACATGCTTCTTTTTCTTTCTTTTCATGTCTTCATTTTTTAAAATTAATTAATTTTTCCAAATACATTTGTCTCTGCCTTTCCCCCACGACTTTCCCCTGCTCCCTCCCCCCTCCCTCTCTCAGTCCTTCCCCACTTAGGTTTTGTCCGTGAGTCCTTGCTATATGTTCCTTGACTTGCCCCTTCCCTTTCTTTTCCCCCACCCACCCCTCCCTCCTTCCCTCTTGTCTCTGTTGGTTTCTTTTCCTTTCAGTGTTGCTGGTCTTATTTACCTTGCATCTTTCTTTTGTTGGTTAGGTTCTGCTTATAGGTGAGATCATATGGTATTTGTCTTTCGCATGCTTCTTTTATAGAGAAAACTTTAAAGACTCCACCAAAAACTATTAGAAACAATAAATGAATACAGTAAAATGTTGCAAGATACAAAAATCATTTTATAAAAATCCACTGCATTCTTATATACTACCATAGGAATTAAATATCAGAAAAAAAGGAAAAAAAAAAAACCAGTTCCTTTGACAATTGCAACAAAAAGAATAAAATACCTAGGGATAAACTTAAAAGATGTGAAGTACCTTTGAAGTTTTCAGGATACACTGAAAACTACAAAGCTTATTAAAAGAAATTTAAAAATACAGAAAGAAATGCAAACGTATTTGGTGTTCAAGGATTGGAAGAATCAACATAGTTAAAATGTCCATATAACCCAAAGCAGTATACAAGATTTAATGCAATCATTATCAAAATTCCAAAGACATTTTTAAGAGACATAGAACAGAAATCTCTATATTTGTATGGAATCACAGAAGACTCCAAACAGCCAAAGCAATCCTGAAAAAAAAGAAAAGGAGAAAGTTGGATGTATCATACTCCTTGGATTCAAATTACACTATGAAGCATAATATTTAAAACAGCATGGTTGGCAGAAAAACTGACACACAGACCAGTGGAACAGACTCGAGAGCTCCAAAATAATTCCAAATACATGTAGGCAAATAATTTTAAACAAAGGAGCCAAAAATAATTCAATGGAGAAAAGAAAGCCTCTCCAGTAAATGGTGCTAGGAAAATTGGAAAGCCACATGCAAAGAGAATGAAACTAGACTGTTTGCCCCCACACACAAAAATTAACTCAAAATCGATCAAAAACCTAAATATAAGACTTAAAACAATAAATTACACAGGAGAAAACATAGGTACTAAACTTATGGACCTCAGTCTTATGAAGTATTTTATGAATTTGACCCAAAAGGCAAGGGAAGTAAAGGAGAAATAAATGACAATGGGACTTTATTGAATTAAAAAGCTGCTGCACAGAGAAAGAAACCACAAACAAAATAGAAAGACAACAAGCCATGTGCAAGAAGATATTTGAAGACAACAGCTCAGCCAAGGACTGAGTGTCTAAAATATATAAAGAACACATACAACTCAAAACTAAACAAACAATCCAATTAAAAAATTGGCAGAGGACCTGAGCAAACATTTCTCCCAAGACACATAACAGTCCTTTCTGAGCCCAACATCTTCCAGAAGCTCCCTGCCTGCTGAAACCTCACCTTCTTACCATACCTGCCCCACTCAAAGGATATTTTTCTCAGCAATTTTTCTTCCAGGAAAGTCCTGTCCTCTTTATTGGGAGCATGTGCCACCTACTTCTGAGATCCTCGGTGACCTCTAACACTACATCAGCCTCTGATCGAACCTGGATAAAGGTGGGGAGCTTCTGAAAAACTGAAGGAAAGTAGAAGTTTTCCTGGGCTCCCCTCTCTTCCTATGCTGCATTCTCCTATTTTGGTTTTAGATGCACACATGCATATGTTTATTGTTTATGTGTATATCTATTGATTGGTCAAAGGTGTTTTTTATTTAATTTGAATAAACTATAGGTAGTATTCGAGATTCACAAAATTACATGACTTACAAAGTCTTACAGAGTTTAAACTTTTGCTGTTTCCTTCACATTTCTATGGCATTTGGGGGGCTTTTCTTATTAATTTGAATAATAATCGACTAATAAACTCAAATATACTCTCTCTTCATTTGAACCACAGCTCTTTAAATTTGAATAAAGTGTAATGAATTTGAGCAACTATAAATCTATCTGTTAGATTCTGCAAGAGAGAGATTGTGGTTTCATAGTCATACACTTCACCGTATTTACTGATTGTTGCTTTATAAAACGGCCTCTTTGCCAAGAAGGTGACCTCGGTTCTCAGAGAAGTTCATGTAAACCCAGCGTCAGAGCCACGACATGAGTATATCTCATATCTTACGGTTTCTATACTGAACTGTTGTCTATGTCTATGAGGTTTTTTCTTTCTTCTTAATCCCTTTACTCTTTTTTACCCAGCCTGCCAAAACCTGTTGTAGCACAGGAGTCCTGAACCAGGTAGCTGCTGAAGTGTTCATGATATTCTGAAAAAGACCGCCTGGTGGACTAGCTGACGTGGACACGCCGTTTACTATTCGCGTTACAGGACAGTGCACTGCTGGCCATGGGGCTGGTGTGAGAGACCGCGGCCCCTCTGTAACGGGGCACAGCCAGGGCCCCCCCAAAGGTATTTGTAACAGGGTCCAGAGATTGGGGTGTCCAAGAAGAAAATATTCTCCCCACCCCAGGGCAAGCTGCCATGGGGGATGGGAGCCTTGAGCAGGGCCATTGAGAGTCATTTTGTATGTCAATAACAGGATAGCTTCATTCCTCATATGCAAAGAGGGTTATTTTGCATATCACCAAAGGTAATCAGAAAGGTTTCAAAGACTTTATACAGAATGTGACTGGGAGAGAAAGAGGAGAGACCGGGGCCTGCAGGAGAGACAAAGGGACACAGATTCTGGGGAACAGTGTGAAAACCGCGTGGGAAGAAAGAGGGGAGAAAGGACTCTTGCTAGTGGGCCAGGAGAAGGCGCCCCATGGTTATGGATTAAGAGCTGGAGATGGCGGTGCCGCAGCGGATGGTGCTGAGACCCTGGAGAGGCCTGCCTAGCCGAGCCCCGGACTAATGTTCTTTTTTTCTTCTGAAGGACCGTACCCTGACGGGCCTGACTGGCCTAACTGGGCAAAGGGGAAAGGCAGAGCGGTGTGTGTGCTGGTGGTTGTTTTGAAGGGATTTTTGAGGTTTAAGGGTGACATTTAGCCATTAATCAAGCCTGTATAACTTTTGAATAAATAGTTCCTTTTCCTTTTCACCAAACTGCCATTCAGAGCCATAATTCCAAGGGTGGCGGGCAAAGGACCACAACTGAGGGGTCCCAGGGAAGGAGGGTGTCGTTTCGGTAATAACATCTGGCCACCCCGCCACTGGTCCTTTTGTTCGGTAACACCTCCAGTCTGAGGCGAGTTATAAGGGGTCACAGGCAGAGGAGACAAGTCCTACCTGTGACTCTAAATTATAGTACTTCAGTGTGTACCTGCATGGGGGAAAAGGTGAAAAGGTCGGGAAGCCCTTCCCCAAAGGAGATAAGGAGAAAGTTACAATCCATTCCCAAAACAATACACATTCCCTCAGGCCAGGCCCTGCTGGCCTGGGACGGGGAGGGCCTTGTCCGTTGACCGCACACCTCCTCCCTGCGACGTTTGTCAGTCTGTCTTCTGTATCTATGAGTCTGTTTCTATTTTGTGTGTTGGTTTATTTAGTTTATGAGATTCTACATATAAGTGAAATCATATGGTATTTCTCTTCCTCTGACTATTCTGTTTCATTTAGCATAATTCTCTCTAGATCCATCTATACTGTTGTAAAGTTAAATTTTCCTTTTTTTTTAAGACCCAGTAGTATTCCACTGTGTAAATGTACCCAGCAGGAATGGGGGAGATAGAAGAGGGTAAAGGGGGATAAATGATGACTGAATGAGACTTGCCTTTAGATGGTAAACACACAGTGCAATATACAAATGGTGGGTTACAGAATTGTACGCTTGAAGCATATAATTTTATTCACCAATGTTACCCCATTAAATTCAATAAAAATTCTTTAAAAATCTAATTTTTAAAGGCATTATTTTAAATCAGAGACAAAATAACTTTATTCATTTTATCAATGTCAACATGTAGTACATTATTCTAGAACCACTTACTTTGTTGCTATTGAGTAGAGTAAATCATCACTTTGCTGCTTTCAACCAGGAGATAATTGGGGCATATTCCCCTGGGGGCATCTCCTGTGAGTTTTATCAGAGTTCAATAAGTTGATATAAGCAATGTAAATAAACTGTATTTATAGTGTTCCTAAACACGCATTTGCTGTTCTACAGGTAAGAGGCATTTTCAGAAAATATGCAGAATATCTTAGTAGGTGAGACTGAAAATAATAATGTGAAATATATGTTATGGAATCTCTCCAGTACTGTACCATGTAATGCATAGGTGAATTTGTCAGATTATTGCAGGCTCTGCCTAAAAATTGAAAGACAATACTTCCTACAATAAAACAAATAAAATAGAAATTATTGAATTTATTTTTCCAGGCAAAATGAGAATGCTCTTAATAAAATGTATATTTTCATTTTTCTGATTAAAAAAAGACCAACATGAAGTAAAACAAAGAGTAAATTTATCGATCGTAGGAAAGAAAACATTTGATCCATTCACTGATCTGGAAAGACTTTCATATAATGAGGAAAATAATCATTCTTTTAGGTTTCTTTTGCTAGCTCTGTAATATTGAAGTCACTTCAGATCACTCCTTGTTTCACTCTTCTTAGTAGATTAAAAAGTCCAAATGCATCAAAGACCATGTTTTGAGTGTTCGTGTGGAGAAGGGAGTGTGTGTGTGTGGGGGGTCACTTGCAGAATGAAGCCATGGCACAAAAGAGAGGCAGTGAGAGGTGCCTGCGCCCCGAGGGCGACCAGGACTGAATCCTGGCTCTGGCGCTCACTCCCAGGGAGTCGCGCTGTGCAGGTGAGATACAGCAATGTGCGCGCGGCCGCTCCAAGGCTCAGCAAGCGGCTGCTGTCCCTGCTCCCCTCCTCTGCCGGCTCCCTCCGGGTCTCACTAGTGAGCCCGAGATGTTTGGAGTGTGCTGCCCGCTGTTGATGTTGTTTCTGGAAGGGGGTTTACTTTAATTATAAAGGTTGATTCTGTATTACTAAATTTATTAAGATACATGGTGAATTTCTCTTAAAACTCTGAGTCCTTTCAATATGTCCTAAATTTTAGTCCCACCAACCTAACTGAAATGATGGTTGTAAGAGAAATTTAAGGAAAGTGTTTAAGACGGTTATTTTTCATTATCTTATTTACTCAGTGCAAAAGTAAGCCCACTGCAATGGGATCATGGTGACCTCTGTGTGTGTGTGTGTGTGTGTGTGTGTGTGTGTGTATTTATTTTGTTTTCAGCACACCGTACAGCACACAGAGATTGTTTGTTTTCTAATCTGACAAAGAGCACACAGAGGAAACATGAGAACCAGACTACAGTGTGCTGATGCTGCGTGGGGACTTCTGGGGAATAAACGGTAATGGAAAAAATACAATAAAAAATAATAATGTAAAAAAACTTACATCTCAACAAAGTAATATAATTCATTGGATTTAATCTGATAGAAGACAATATTCAAGTGCAAAATAATTATCACCAAATAAATACGTTGCATGTAGATAAAGAATGAGATATCTCGTTTAAGGCACTGGTCAACTGTTTTTCAATAATAGTCATATTAGTGTTGAGGCCCAATATTTGCTAATTTTCAAAATTAATAAATAAATATTTAGTTTTGAAATAAATTAAAAAAGAACTTTCAATGACAAAAGTTCACTTATATGTGCATCTTAAATTTACACAAAAATTGACATTTAAAAGAAGTTGCTTTAAATATACATTGTTTTACTTATTTACTTAATTTGCCAACAGTGCATTATTGCATCTGCTCTGGCACTCAGATCTACTGCTATTTGAAAGAAGAGTAAATTTTGGAGTGAAAACCTAACAACACACATGACTTAATAATGGAGCTGAGCACATACTTTCCAATTCCAAATATGTCATTTTCTTTGTACCAGGTGTTTCACTGAATTGATGAAAAGAGCTGTATTGGGGTTGAGCTTTTTCTTGTGACTTCTAATTGCATCGAAACACAGATCGACTTCATCATATTTATCAAGGTTTGTTTTGCTACTTCACCATTTTTGTTCTGACCTCATCTACATAAATTTTTTCATCAGACCTCTTTTTGATTAGTTGTCATGTCATCCTTCCCCAAGGCATTTTTAAATTTAAAAAAAAATGAAGGTTTTCTGATCAATTTGTTAAAATTTTTAAATGAAGTGAAATACATTATTTAAAAGCTTTTAAAAGTATTTAAAAGCATTTTATTGTGTCAGAGCAGCTCAAATATGTGCAGTTTATTAGAATAAGTGGTTTAAGTACCCCATTTGTTATGTTGTAATTTTTATTTCCGATACATGGGATTCAACCTAAATTCTGCCTTCTCTAGCGTTTCATAGGAGTAGTTTTTGTTTTCTCTGCCTTTATAACTCCCCAAGAATTCAATGAAAATGTTTGCTCCTGATATTGGCCATCCTCCTAGGTAATCCTGACTTTGTCATTCCCAGGAGATTGTTAGTATGTGCTTTATATTCTATTTCTAATCCAAATGGTCCCCCCTTCAATGAAGGGATCATTTTAATGTATGGAAACTGGAGTTTGACCTGCCTTATGAATTCAAATAGTGTACACAATATAACTAGTAGCAGATTATGTACCTTAAAACTGACTCAAATTTTCCATGGGTAATTATAAAAAATTAAATAAATGACTATGATAACAAACCTGTTTAAAGTGTATCCTGCAACTAGTGTAATATTATGGTCTAATAATGACACTTCTCATTCAGGTTCTGGTATCACTTTGACTCCTAATTTAAATAACCATGGGGGCATTCAGGAAAGATTTTCTTTATAATTTCTGATTAGTCACTGTTTATTTACTCTTAATTATTAAATTTTCTGTCTAGGTGCAATGATTATGTTTTGCTGTTGTTTTTTTAATTGCTGACCTTTATGAACTTAATTGCTATTTCTACCTACTCGTTATTTCAATGAATCTAAAATCAACAATATAAAATCAATCCAATTTAATAGTCTAAAAGAAAAATTACATCTCCCATTTTTGCTTATCATTCTCCTACTCACACCACAGAATTCTAAGACTGTGGACAAGCGTATGTTATCATGAATTTAGGTTCCCAAAAATAATACAAAACACCAAATATTTTCCCAAAAAGGACAATATAGTGTTGAGCATTTGAAAACCAAATTGAATGAAACACAAACTGTCATATAATTTTATATTAAATCATAATCCATGTTCTTAAAAAATCTTGATTTTATTCAATAACCTAATAAAGTTGGAAAATTTTTAAACGGATTAACTCATAAAATATTACAATTATCTAGGTTGTTAGTGTGTCAAACACACCTGATTCAATACATTCTATAGTTAAAGTTATTTTACAGATTTAATTTTATTCATGTGTTTTACCCTTCAATATTTATTTTCTTTTCAGATAAAATTCAATGTCATAATTATATAAGGAAGTGGTTTTCAACTGTTTATTTGTTTTAATGTGACTTCGTTGGAAAACAACTAATAGAATTCATTGGTAAATTAACCATTTGATTCAAGATGTTGTAAATAACATTACTTAAGCCCATGAGTTAAAATGCACATTTTCTATTTGATTCTGTAGTGAGTGGCTTCAACATTTGGTCTGCCATGTTCCGGGCTTCTGAACTGCAGCTGAGAAATTATTCACTGGAAGGAAATAAATATTAAGACATAGATCACTTTAACTGAGTCACAATATCGTTCATTTGATCAGGGTTATATGAATTATACATTTTTGAATATCTTCAATTTTGTTTCATGAGGTTTCAACATGAAAAATATCACTGAAGTTACTACTTTTATACTGAAGGGCTTCACAGACAACCTAGAACTTCAAGTTATCCTATTCTTCCTGTTTCTACTGATTTACTTGTTTACCCTGATGGGGAACTTAAGGCTGGTTGTATTGGTCATTGGGGATTCCCGGCTCCACAACCCCATGTACTACTTTCTGAGTGTGTTAGCATCGATGAATGCCTGCCTTTCCTCAGTGATTACTCCAAATATGTTAGTAGATTTTCTGTCAAAGAAGAAAGTAATTTCATTCCTTGGATGTGCAGCACAGATGTTTTTTGGTATTTCTTTTGGAACCACAGAATGCTTCCTCTTGGCTGCAATGGCATATGATCGCTATGTAACAATCTACAATCCTCTCCTGTATTTGGTTAACATGTCACCCGGGATCTATGTCCCTCATCAATGCTTCCTACATTGGTGGCATTTTGCATGCTTGTGTACACACAGTGGCCACATCTAGCCTATCATTCTGTGCCTCCAATGAAATTAGACACGTCTTCTGTGACATCCCTCCTCTCCTCGCTATTTCTTGTTCTGACACTCACACAAACCAGCTTTTGCTCTTCTATCTCACGGGCGCCATTGAGATCATCACCATCCTCAATGTCCTGGTTTCCTATGGGTTCAACCTGCTGGCCATTCTGAGGATGCGTTCTGCTGAGGAGAGGAGAAAAGTCTTCTCTACCTGTGGCTCTCACCTAACAGGAGTGTCGATTTTTCATGGTACCATCCTCTTCATGTATGTGAGGTCAAGTTCCAGCTATGCTTCGGACCATGACATGACAGTGTCAACTTTTTACACCATTGTGAACCCCATGCTGAATCCCGTCACCTACAGCTTGAGGAACAAAGATGTGAAAGAGGCGATGAAAAAAGTGTTGGGGAAAAATAAGTGTTTGAATAAAGTACATTTTCACCCTAACCTTTAAACTGAAATAAATTAAGAATGATGCTTTTTGTCTTTACATCAAAAATTATAATAAAAATGTTTTTATTAGTGTATTAATGTCTCTGTTCTCCTTAGACCTTTTTATATAAATATCAGCATTTTACCTCCAACTGCGCAGTTTCCCTTTGCAAAAAACTTAATTCCTTCTCAGAGTCACACCCCCAGAGTTATATATATTTACATATATGCTGATAGGGATTGTATTAGTTTGTCAGGGCTGCCATAATAATGTAAAACAGACTAGTTAGTAGCATATACAACAGAAATTTTGGATCTGTAATCCAGAAGTCTGAGATCAAGTGAAAGACAAAGTTGATTTATTCTGAGGCCTTTCTCCTTGTCTTATACATCGCTGTCGTCTCCCTGTGTCTTCACCTGTTCTTTTCTCTCTGTCTGTGTCTTAATATCTTTTTCTTGTAAAGATACAAGTTATGTTGGATTAGGGTTCACCCAAAAGATCTCATTTAAATGTAAAACCTTCACAAAGCCCTTATTTCCAAATACATGCAATCACATTCTGCAGTACAGGTGTTAGGATTTCAACATATGAATAGTGATACACACACACACACACATACACACATATAGTCACACATACATGAAATATTTTCTTTAAAATGAGTAACATTCACTCTCATGTCAATATGACTCAAATTACATAGGATTCCAGATTGCAATTACAAGTAACTTTATGATTATATCTGACAAGCTAAAGACCACCTATTGATACCAAACTCTAGCTCACATATTCCCATACCACTTTCGATGGAATCATTGGCAGCTGGCTCCAGATCAAGGCACTCTGCTCCTTCTATGCATAGGCAGCAATCTAGATACAGCCTGTGATTCCGTGGCCACAGGTAATGTCTGTGAATTCTTGGTGTCAATACCATGCTGCATGTGAGGGTGCATTTCATCATCTTTCATTATTTCATTCAGAAAACAAGTGCAAAATCCATTCTTTCATTTCTCACAATATACAGAAAACAGGCATTAACATTTATAAAGATCATACATCAACTCAAACATGACAAAAGACAAGCACAATTTGGAGAGCCAGCCTCACCTGGCCTGCAGATAGAACTCTTCCCACAACTGAGCCCCAGCTCATCTTTACGCTTTTCCCTGGAGGCCGGGCCCTGACTCAGCATTGCTTCTGTTTTACTTTGACCCTTAGCGCCCTGTGATGCCTTTGCAGATGCTACCTCTCCTCAGTCCCCAGTCCCAAGAACCAAGGTTGAGGAAAGCATGCCTACTATGCTCATGTTTAGCCTGGCTTCCAACAGACCACATTTTCATTGCGAGTGCATGTGTTCAAGACTAATTTTAAGTGACAGTGGTCTTTCCTTCTTTTTTTTTCCTTCCGTTATTCCTTCTTTCTACTATTATTATTACTATTATTATTAATTAATTTTTATTTTGTGAAAACATTTTTATTTCCAACCAAAAAAACCCCAACTCCTTACAACGTAGAGTACTAAGAATATTTCTTTAAAGCGGGATTATTATGTTTAAAAAACACCTCAAAAGTATAAACACTGAGCATCTGTTACCACAATATATTCCCCCTAACAATTTTTCTGCCTTTTTCCTCATGTTTAGAATTATCTAAACATGCTGTTTACCCAATTCCCTCTTAGTAAGGTCTTATATATTAATTATGATTCTTTTCCACAATTGTTTCTTTTTTTTTAATTTTTCAATTACAGTTTACATTGCATATTATTCTGCACTAGTTTCAGGGGTACAACACAGTGTTTTGCTGCTTCAAGTATCCACCTGGCCCTACATGTATATCACAGTATCATTTACTGTGTTCCCTGTGCTGTAATCTACACCTCAGTTACTCTTCTGTAACTACCCATTTTTATTTCTCAGTCACTTCATCTTGTTCAATCAGCATTCAACCACCTTCCCCTCTGACAACTATCAGTCTGTTCTCTGGATCTATGAGTCTGTATCGACCGTAATTCATTCTTGAATTTAAGCAACTCATTTTATGAAATCTCATTTTTACAAATGCTCTTATTTGTATTTTCTATATTTTATATATGTTGTTACCAATACATTTATACTTTTCTCAGTTTGTGTGTAGTTGTGTTTGCTTATGGTATATTTTCCTAGTATATATTTATTATCAATAAATATTTAAAACATGTTTTATCTGTTCACATAATGTTTTTGAATAGGGAGGAATTCTTTGGAACCTTCTTCTCTCCCTCATATTTAATGAAATAAATATACATACACTGGGCAGCATTTTCTTTAATGGGGGGTTACGGTAGTTCCAGTGCATCTCTCTCAGCTTTACACCTGAAGCTCTTCACTCTGTTGTTAATATAATTTGTGTTGATGTTGTTTTTGTAGTTTTTTGTGTTTTTAAGGCTACTCTTGCATCGCAGCAAGGGTGTACATGCACACACACTGAAGTAGTTTTCAGACAACAGACCTGTAGGAAATGGGGGTCTCAACAAAATGAATGAATGATACCAAAAATATAAAAGTGAAGGGAAATAGAGCAAACATTAGATTTTCCATTTTATTTGCTTTAGAAAGAAATGACTAGGGTAACACTATGCTGGTATGTTGTGGGTTTAAACCATACATAAAAGTAGACTTTAGGACAAAAACAGTACAAAGTATAAGATAGAAGAATTTGGTCCTTAGTGCTATAAGTTTCTTACATTAAAATTTATGATGTATATTATTTTTAGTTGACAATGATATATTAAACAGGAATGTGTAATTTTTATGGTCACCACTGCATAGAGAGAAGACACCACTGATATCAAGAAAGAAAGAAGGGAAATCATTTGGTCCCCACAAATATTAGAAGGGTACTAATAAACGGCCCATCAGTAAATGAGTGGATCAAAAAACTGGTACATTTATACAAAGGACTACGAGGCAGCAGAAAGAAAGAAGGAGCTCCTACCCTTCACGACAGTGTGTATGGAATTGGCGAGTGTTACGCTAAATGGAATAAGCCAGGGGGTGAAAGACAAATATCATATGGTCTCACCTATAAGAGGAACCTAATCAACAAAACAAACAAACAAGTAAAATAGAACCAGAGACATTTAAATAAAAGACAAACTGACAGTGACCAGAGAGGAGGAGGGAGGAAGAAAAGGGGGGGACGGCAACGGGGAAAAAGGGAAGACAACTGTAACCAAACGATTTTAAAATGGCAATTCATCATCAAAAAATAAACACCCTTTAAGACAAACAAACAAAAGAACATTACAAACAATTCTTTAATATAACTTTTGATAATGAAATGAAATATACAATTGCTTAAAAATGCTCACATCAGAAAAACATGGATCACCTGAATAGTGCTTATCTACTACACAAATTAACTTATTCCTTAAAAGCCATACAAAACGTCTCTCTGCACTCTATGCCCAAAAATTCGGGAACTGTGTTTCCAATGTGAAAACGACACTTGACTCAGAAGGAAACGTGCAGAGTACTGAATGAACCCTACTCAACGATGCAGAACAGAACTGCCTCTAGGAGACAACACATCCAACACACAGAGAAAGCCGAGCTTCCGGGACGACCCCCTGAGAAGGAAGAGTCCTCCGCACACTGCAGGCAGCTAAGCTCTGCAAGGTTACAGCCAAGGATACTTTTTCCTCATGGGGCCACTGTGTTTCTGAATCCCTTCCAGACTCTCTTCCGGGCACCATCCCATCACCTCACTGCTTTTTCCTTCACAGAATTGTTCTTTCTGTAAATAAGGCTGCACCTGTGTGCTTGAGGAGCCGGAGCTAATACTGCCAAAATCACAATGTCTTCTATCAGCAGCTCAGAGAATGTTTGCCAGCCACATACAGCTTTCAATGGTCCCTGGTATTTTATTTCTGCTTTCTTTGATGTAATAATTAATTCTCTCTTTTCAACTCTGATAATAGTGGCACTCTTATCATAGAGTGGTGAGGAAGAATGGGAACTCTCAAGTTCGACTGTGCGGGTTCAAATACGAGCTCGTTCTCTTACTAGTGGAACAGCCATGAACCAGGCATTTGATCCCTTGTTCTTCAGTTTCATCATCTGTAAAATCTGGCTTTTGGCTACATTTATCGAGGCATTGTCCTAAATGCTGGGCATACAGCATTGAATAAAGTAAAGAAATGCCTGGGCTCATTGAGCTTATGTGATAGATGGGGTTGGGGGACAGAGCAGAAACAAAAAGCACAAACTACAAATGTAAACTGCCAGCTGGAGATTATTATGGAACACAAGTGTAGCATGAACATGTACAATTTTAAATAAGATGGCATAGGGTGTTCTTATTAACAGGAGACTAAGAAAAAATAGTATGCAATTATCTATGAGAAGGGAGTTTCAGGACAAAGAACAGACAACGGAAAAATTCCAGGCAGCAACAGAGCTAGTGAGCACTGGAAGACTGAGGAGGTCATGTGGTCCAAACAAATACAGCAGGAAGAGCAGAATAATAAGGAGGAAGTTTGGGGAGGTAAGGAGTGGGGATAAGATCATTTTGGACCAGTGGACTCTCGTAAGGCTTTTGGTTTTTACTTTTAGTGTGAGGAGAAGTTGTGTAAGATATGAAGTCTTTAGCCTTCTTCCTCTTTAACGGTGTCGCTCTGGCTCTTACACTGAGCATAAATTCAGGAGGGACAAGGGCAAAATCCAGGGACAAGCTGGGAGGCTGCAGCAGGACCCCTCAAACTGAGATGTCTCATCGTGGGGCTGACGGGGGTGGCTGGGAGCAGAGACAACGTTGAGAAGTAGAGTCTGACCCCAAATATATTCTGTAATTAGAATCAAAGTCCTATGCTGATGAATTGGATATGAGGTGTATGAGATTACATAGAAAGTTCCAGAGACATTTTTTTTTGACATTCAAAGTGAATTTATTTCATCATATTAATAAATTTAAAAGAAAACTCATACGATCATCAAAACATAATGCAGAAAAAGCACTTCACAAGTATAGCTTTCATTTATGTTAAAAACTCTCAGCAAAGTTGAAAGAGAAGGAAACTTTTAAAACCTGATTATAGACATCTACAAAAACTTTACTACTATACTTAACTATACGACATTACGGTAACAGAGAAATATTGAATGCTTCTTTTTTTTTTTTTTTTCCTATACTGTTCTTTTTTTTTTTTAATTAATTTATTTACTTTTTAAATACATTTGTCTCTGCCTTCCCCCCACCTCTTTCCCTTGCCCCCTCCCACCTTCCCTCCCTCAGCTCTTCCCCTTTGGTTTTGTCCATGAGTCCTTGCTATATGTTCCTTGACTTTCCCCTTCCCTTCCCTTTCCCTGCCCCCCCCTTCCCTCTTGTCTCTGTTGATTTCTTTTCCTTTCAGTGTTGCTGGTCATATTTGCCTTGCTTCTTTGCATTGTTGGTTAGGTTCCACTTCTAGGTGAGATCATATGGTATTTGTCTTTCGCCCCCTGGCTTATTTTGCTTAGCATGATGCTCTCCGGTTCCATCCATGCTGTTGCAAAGTTTAGTACTTCTTTTTTTCTTTCTGCTGCGTAGTATTCCATTGTGTATATGTACCATGGTTTTTTGATCCAATCATCTACTAATGGGCATTTAGGTTGCTTCCAACACTTGGCTATTGTAAATTGTGCTGCTATGAACATTGGGGTGCATAGGTTCTTTTGTATTGGCGTTTTGGTGTTCTCAGGGTATAGTCCCAGCTGGGGAATCGCTGGATCAAAAGGCAGTTCCATTTTCAGCTTTCTGAGGAAATTCCACACTGCTTTCCATAGTGGCTGCACCAGTCTGCATTCCCACCAACAGTGGACTAGAGTTCCCTTTTCTCCACAGCCTCGCCAGCACCTGTTGTTTGTGGATCTGTTTATGATGGCCATTCTGACCGGTGTGAGGTGGTACCTCATGGTGGTTTTGATCTGCATTTCTCTGATGGCTAGTGATGCAGAGCATCCTTTCAAATGCCTCTGGGCCCTCTGTATCTCCTCCTTAGAAAAGCATCTGCCCAGGTCCTTTGCCCATTTTTTGATTGGATCGTTTGTCTTCTTGGAGTAAAGTCGAGTGAGTTCTTTGTATATCTTGGAGATCAAACCTCTATCTGATGTATCATTAGCAAATATATTTTCCCAAATGGTTGGCTCCCTTTTCATTTTGCTGATGTTTTCTTTAGCTGTGCAGAAGCTTCTTATTTTGATGAGGTCCCACTTGTTTATTCTTTCCTTTATGTCCCTTGCTTTAGGAGACATATCAGTGAAAAAATTGCTGCGTGGGATATCTGAGAGTTTCCTGCCAATGTTCTCCTCTAGGACTTTGATGGTGTTGCGACTTATATTTAAGTCTTTTATCCATCTTGAGTTTATTTTTGTGTATGGTGTCAGCTGATGATCCAATTTCAATTTTTTGCATGTAGCCATCCAGCTCTCCCAACACCATTTGTTGAAGAGGCTGTTATTGCCCCATTTTATGCTTCTGCCCCCTTTGTTGAATATTAGATGTCCATAGAAACCTGGGCTTATTTCTGGGCTTTCTATTCTGTTCCACTGGTCTATGGGTCTGTTCTTGTGCCAGTACCAGATTGTTTTGAGTTTAAGTCTTTGCCTGAACAAGTAGAACGATGGCTTTCTTTACATGAGATAAACATATGGATGTTGCTGGCACCTCACTGAAAGTTATCTTGTGAACATAGATTATGTTAATTTTATATCTAAAGCCTTTTGAATATTGTCTGGCACATGGTAGATGCTCAGCAAATTATACTCTTATCATTATGTCTATTAATTATTTGGAAACAAAGAGTTGTTCATATTTTTGGCATGCTTTACCCTTGTCTTATTTCTCATTGCATTTATATTAAGTAGCACTTTGGCATGACATCATAAACAAGAAGAGTATGTCTTTAACTACTTAAGACTGTATCTTACATAAAATATGATACGCACTAATATAACATGGAAATTACAAGGCAAATGTGAATAGTCTAAATCATGTTGCGTGTAAACTACATTACAAATATGTAATAACATTATTACATTATTTCTAACCTGTAGTATAAAGAGGCTAAAATATTCTAAATTATCCTTTAAATTTAACTAGCTTTTCCTCATCCTAAATGTTATCTAAAACTCATAGAATTTGTTCACCATCTTTGCCAACACAGTCCATGAGGACACATTTCCTAATCGTAGACATAGAGATAGAAAGAAGAAAAGAGTTTATAAAAAATACACAGAGAGTAAAAAG